>NW_026894458.1:0-125593 GCF_032452875.1 Bos javanicus | reverse complement strand
CGTGGCTATCATGCACTGCTCACGTGGCTGACTACAACGAATACTGGAGGCAACCATATACTGATCACGCACTGATCATGCACTGATCACGTGGCTGATCATGCACTGATCACGTGGCTCATCATGCACTGATCACGGCTGATCACACATGATCACGTGATGATCATGCACTGATCACGTACTGGCGCACTGATCACGTGGCTATCATGCACTGATCACGTGGATATCATGCACTGATCACGTGGCTGATCACACACTGATCACGTGACTGATCATGCACTGATCACGTGGCTGATCATGCACTGATCACGTGGCTATCATGCACTGATCACGTGGCTGATCAGGCAATGATCACGTAGCTACCATGTACTGGTCACGTGACTGATCATGCACTGATCACGTAATTGATCATGCACTGATCATGTGGCTGATCATGCACTGATCACGTGGCTGATCATACACTGATCACATAACTGATCATACTGATCCATGACTGATCATGCACTGATCACGTGGCTATCATGCACTGATCACGTGGCTGGATCATGCACTGATCACGTGCTCTGGTCATGCACTGATCACGTGGCTGATCATGCACTGATCACGTGACTGATCATGCACTGATCACGGTTCGATCATGCACTGATCACGTGGCTATCATGCACTGATCACGTGGCTGATCATGCCATGATCACGCATACCATGTACTGGTCACATGACTGATCATGCACTGATCACGTGACTGATCATGCAGTGATCACGTGGCTATCATGCACTACTCACGGCTGATCATGCAATGATCATGTAGCTACCATGTACAGGTCACGTGAATGATCATACACCCATCAGGTGACTGATCATGCACTGATCACGTGGCTATCATGCACTGATCACGAGACTGATCATGCACTGTTCACGTCTATATCATGCACTGATCACATGACTGCCCATGCACTGATCACGTGGATGATCATACACTAATCTTGTGACAGATCATGCACTGATCACGTGGCTGATCATGCACTGATACCGTGACTGAGCATGGACTGATCACATGACTATCATGTAGTGATCACGTGACTTAATGGCGCTGATCATGTGACTGATCATGCGCTGATCATGTTTGCTATCATACACTGATCATGTGCCTCTGGAGGCAATAAACAAAGAGCTGAGTAGGCACGAATCAAACAGTCAGCAGGCAATAATCATGGAACTCAGGTGTGAGGAATCATGCTGCTCAGCTGGCAATAATCAAGCAGCTGAGCAGGCAGGAATTACGCAGCACAGCTGGCAATTGTCAAGCAGATGACAGGCAGGAATCGTGCAGCTCAGCTGGCAATTGTCAAGCAGATGAGCAGACAGTAATCACGCAGCTCAGCAGGCCCAGATCACGTGACTGAGCATGCACTGTTCACGTGGCTGATCATACACTGATCACGTGATGATCATGCACTGATCACGTGATATCATGCACTGATCACGTGGCTGATCATGCACTGATCACGAATGATCATGCACTGATCACGTGGCTATCATGCACTGATCACGTGGCTGATCATGCACTGATCACGTGGCTGATCACACACTGTCACGTGACTATCATGCACTGATCACGTGGCACTGCACTGATCACGTGGCTGATCATACACTGCTCACGAATCTGCGCACACATCACGTGGCTATCATGCACTGATCACGTGGCTCGTCATGGAATGATCACGTAGCTGATCCAGGTTACTGCACTGATCTGATCATGCACTGATCACGTGAATGATCATGCACTGATCACGTGACTGATCATACTGATCACGTGACTGATCATGCACTGATCACGTGGCTATCATGCACTGATCACGTGGCTGATCATGCAACGATCACGTAGCAACCATGTACTGGTCACGTGACTGATCATGCACTGATCACGCACTGATCATGCACTGATCACGTGGCTGATCATGCACTGATCACGTGGCTGATGCGCACTGATCACGGCATCATGCACTGATCACGTGACTGATCATGCACTGATCACGGCTATATCATGCACTGATCACGTGACTGATCATGCACTGATCACGTGATGATCATACACTGATCACGTGACTGATCATGCACTGATCACGTGGCTGATCATGCACTGATACCGTGACTGATCATGGACTGATCACATGACTATCATGCACTGATCACGTGACTTAATGCACTGATCATGTGACTGATCATGCACTGATCATGTTTGCTATCATACACTGATCTGTGCCTCTGGAGGCAATAAACAAAGAGCTGAGTAGGCACGAATCAAACAGTCAGCAGGCAATGATCATGGAACTCAGGTGTGAGGAATCATGCTGCTCAGCTGGCAATAATCAAGCAGCTGAGCAGGCAGGAATCACGCAGCTCAGCTGGCAATTGTCTGGCAGATGAGCAGACAGTAATCACGCAGCTCAGCAGGCACTGATCACGTGACTGATCATGCACTGATCACGTGGCTGATCATGCACTGATCACGTGATGATCATGCACTGATCACGTGGCTATCATGCACTGATCACGTGGCTGATCATGCACTGATCACGTAACTGATCATGCACTGATCACGTGGCTATCATGCACTGATCACGTGGCTGATCATGCACTGATCACGTGGCTGATCACACTGTCACGTGACATATGCACTGATCACGTGGCATCATGCACTGATCACGTGGCTGATCATACACTGATCACGTAAGATCATGCACATCACGTGGCATCATGCACTGATCACGTGGCTGATCATGCACTGATCACGTAGTACCATGCACTGGTCACGTGACTGATCATGCACTGATCACGCGGGATCATGCACTGATCACGTGACTGATCATGCACTGATCACGTGGCTGATCATGCACTGATACGCGGACTGAGCATGGACTGATCACATGACTATCATGTACTGATCACGTGACTGAATGGCACTGATCACGTGACTGATCATGCACTGATCATGTTTGCTATCATACACTGATCATGTGCCTCTGGAGGCAATAAACAAAGAGCTGAGTAGGCCGAATCGAACAGTCAGCAGGCAATAACATGGAACACAGCTGTGAGGAATCATGCTGCTCAGCTGGCATAATCAAGCAGCTGATCAGGCAGGAATACGCAGCACAGCATGGCTGTCAAGCAGATGACAGGCAGGAATCGCAGCTCAGCTGGCAATTGTCAAGCAGATGAGCAGACAGTAATCACGCAGCTCAGCAGGCCCTGATCACGTGACTGAGCATGCACTGTTCACGTGGCTGATCATGCACTGATCACGTGACTGATCATGCACTGATCACGTGGCTATCATGCACTGATCACGTGGCTGATCATGCACTGATCACGAGCTGACCATGCACTGATCACGTGACTGATCATGCACTGATCACGTGCACTGATCATGCACTGATCACGTGGCTGATCATGCACTGATCACGTGGCTGATCACACATGATCACGTGACTGATCATGCACTGATCACGTGGCTATCATGCACTGATCACGTGGCTGATCATGCACTGATCACGTGGATATCATGCACTGATCATGGCTGATCATGCACGATCACGTGACTGATCATGCACTGATCACGGCTATCATGCACTGATCACGGCTATCATGCACTGATCACGTGGCTTCATGCACTGATCACGTAGCTATCATGTACTGATCACGTGACTGATCATGCACTGATCACGTGACTGATCATGCACTGATCACGTGGCTGATCATGCACTGATCACGTGGCTGATCATGCACTGATCACGTGGCTGATCATGCACTGATCACGTGGCTGATCATGCACTGATCACGCATGGATCATGCACTGATCACGTGGCTGATCATGCACTGATCACGTGACTGATCATGCACTGATCACGTCTGATCATGCACTGATCACGTGACTGATCATGCACTGATCACGTGACTGATCATGCACTGATCACGTGGCTATCATGCAATGATCACGTGGCTGATCACTGATCACAGCTACATGTACTGGTCACATGACTGATCATGCACTGATCACGTGACTGATCGCGCTGATCACGTGGCTATCATGCACTACTCACGTGGCTGATCGTGCAATGATCATGTAGCAATATGCATGTCACGTGAATGATCATACACATCAGGTGACTGATCATGCACTGATCACGTGGCTATCATGCACTGATCACGAGACTGATCATGCACTGATCACTATATCATGCACTGATCACATGACTGCCCGCACCGATCACGGATGATCATACACTGATCTTGTGACAGATCATGCACTGATCACGTGGCTGATCATGCACTGATACCGTGACTGAGCATGGACTGATCACATGACTATCATGTAGTGATCACGTGACTTAATGGGCTGATCATGTGACTGATCATGCGCTGATCATGTTTGCTATCATACACTGATCATGTGCCTCGAGGCAATAAACAAAGAGCTGAGTAGGCACGAATCAAACAGTCAGCAGGCAATAATCATGGAACTCAGGTGTGAGAATCATGCTGCTCAGCTGGCAATAATCAAGCAGCTGAGCAGGCAGGAATTACGCAGCACAGCTGGCAATTGTCGCAGATGACAGGCAGGAATCGTGCAGCTCAGCTGGCAATTGTCAAGCAGATGAGCAGACAGTAATCACGCAGCTCAGCAGGCCCAGATCACGTGACTGAGCATGCACTGTTCACGTGGCTGATCATACACTGATCACGTGACTGATCATGCACTGATCACGTGGCTATCATGCACTGATCACGTGGCTGATCATGCACTGATCATGCAACCATGCACTGATCACGGATCATGCACTGATCACGTAACTGATCATGCACTGATCACGTGGCTGATCATGCACTGATCACGTGGCTGATCATGACATGATCACGTGATGATCATGCACTGATCACGGCAGCCTGGCGCACTGATCACGTGGCTGATCATGCACTGATCACGTGGCTATCATGCACTGATCACGTGGCTGATCACACACGATCACGTGACTGATCATGCACTGATCACGTGGCTGATCATGCACTGATCACGTGGGCTATCATGCACTGATCACGTGGCTGATCATGCACTGATCACGTAGCTGATCATGCACTGATCACGTGACTGATCATGCACTGATCACGTGACTGATCATGCACTGATCATGTGCTGATCATGCACTGCTCACGTGGCTGATCATGCCATGATCACGCAGCTACCATGTACTGGTCACATGATCGATCATGCACTGATCACGTGACTGATCATGCAGTGATCACGTGGATCATGCACTATCACGTGGCTGATCATGCATGATCATGTAGCTACCATGTACAGGTCACGTGAATGATCATACACCCATCAGGTGACTGATCATGCACTGATCACGTGGCTATCATGCACTGATCACGTGACTGATCATGCACTGATCACGCCTATATCATGCACTGATCACATGACTGCCCATGCACTGATCACGTGGATGATCATACACTAATCTTGTGACAGATCATGCACTGATCACGTGGCTGATCATGCACTGATACCGTGACTGAGCATGGACTGATCACATGACTATCATGTAGTGATCACGTGACTTAATGGCGCTGATCATGTGACTGATCATGCGCTGATCATGTTTGCTATCATACACTGATCATGTGCCTCTGGAGGCAATAAACAAAGAGCTGAGTAGGCACGAATCAAACAGTCAGCAGGCAATAACTGGAACTCAGGTGTGAGGAATCATGCTGCTCAGCTGGCAATAATCAAGCAGCTGAGCAGGCAGGAATCGTGCAGCTCAGCTGGCAATTGTCAAGCAGATGAGCAGACAGTAATCACGCAGCTCAGCAGGCCCAGATCACGTGACTGAGCATGCACTGTTCACGTGGCTGATCATACACTGATCACGTGATGATCATGCACTGATCACTTGGATATCATGCACTGATCACGTGGCTGATCATACACTGATCACGTGTCTGATCATGCACTGATCACGGCCAACATGCACTGATCACGTGGCTGATCACACACTGTCACGTGACTATCATGCACTGATCACGTGGCACTCATGCACTGATCACGTGGCTGATCATACTCGCTCACGAATCATGCACACATCACGTGGCTGTCATGCACTGCTCACGTGGCTCGTCATGGAATGATCACGTGAGCTACCATATACTGGTAACGTGACTGATCATGCACTGATCACGAATGATCATGCACTGTTCACGTGACTGATCATGTACTGATCGCGTGACTGATCATGCACTGATCACGTGGCTATCATGCTGCTCACGTGGCTGATCATGCACGATCACGTAGCAACCATGTACTGGTCACGTGACTGATCATGCACTGATCACGTAATTGATCCTGCACTGATCACGTGGCTCATCATGCACTGATCACGTGGCTGATCACACATGATCACGTGACTGATCATGCACTGATCACGTGGCTCTCATGCACTGATCACGTGGCTGATCATGCACTGATCACGGATATCATGCACTGATCACGTGGCTATCATGCACTGATCACGTGGCTGATCATGCAATGATCACGAGCTACCATGTACTGGTCACGCGACTGATCATGCACTGATCACGCACTGATCATGCACTGATCACGTGGCTGATCATGCACTGATCACGCAAGCTGATCATGCACTGATCACATGACTGATCATGCACTGATCACGTGACTGATCATGCAGTGATCACGTGGCTATCATGAACTACTCACGTGGCTGATCATGCAATGACTGCGTAGCTACCATGTACAGGTCACGTGAATGATCATACACCCATCAGGTGACTGATCATGCACTGATCACGTGGCTATCATGCACTGATCACGAGACTGATCATGCACTGTTCACGTCTATATCATGCACTGATCACGTGACTGCCCGTGCACTGATCACGTGGATGATCATACACTAATCTTGTGACAGATCATGCACTGATCACGTGGCTGATCATGCACTGATACCGTGACTGAGCATGGACTGATCACATGACTATCATGTAGTGATCACGTGACTTAATGGCGCTGATCATGTGACTGATCATGCGCTGATCATGTTTGCTATCATACACTGATCATGTGCCTCTGGAGGCAATAAACAAAGAGCTGAGTAGGCACGAATCAAACAGTCAGCAGGCAATAATCATGGAACTCAGCGTGAGGAATCATGCTGCTCAGCTGGCAATAATCAAGCAGCTGAGCAGGCAGGAATTACGCAGCACAGCTGGCAATTGTCAAGCAGATGACAGGCAGGAATCGTGCAGCTCAGCTGGCAATTGTCAAGCAGATGAGCAGACAGTAATCACGCAGCTCAGCAGGCCCAGATCACGTGACTGAGCATGCACTGTTCACGTGGCTGATCATACACTGATCACGCGATGATCATGCACTGATCACTTGGATATCATGCACTGATCACGTGGCTGATCATACACTGTTCACGTGTCTGACCATGCACTGATCACGTGGCTGATCATGCACTGCTCACGTAACTGATCATGCACTGATCACGCAGCTATCATGCACTGATCACGTGGCTGAACATGCACTGTTCACGTGGCTGATCACACACCTGTCACGTGACATATCATGCACTGATCACGCGGCACTCATGCACTGATCACGCGGCTGATCATACTCTGCTCACGCAACTCATGCACACATCACGTGGCTATCATGCACTGCTCACGTGGCTCGCATGCACTGATCACGAGCTACCATATACTGGTCACGCACTGATCATGCACTGATCACGAATGATCATGCACTGATCACGTGACTGATCATGCACTGATCACGTGACTGATCATGCACTGACCACGTGGCTATCATGCACTGCTCACGTGGCTGATCATGCAACGATCACGACTGATCATGCAAAGCGATCACGGGCTATCATGCACTGATCACGTGGCTGATCATGCAATGATCATGAGGCTATGTGGTGAACTGATCATGCGAATGATCATACACCCATCAGGTGACTGATCATGCACTGATCACGGCTATCATGCACTGATCACGTGACTGATCATGCACTGTTCACGCCTATATCATGCACTGATCACATGACTGCCCATGCACTGATCACGTGGATGATCATACACTAATCAGACAGATCATGCACTGATCACGTGGCATCATGCACTGATACCGTGACTGAGCATGGACTGACTACATGACTATCATGTAGTGATCACGACTTAATGGCGCTGATCATGTGACTGATCATGCACTGATCATGTTGCTATCATACACTGATCATGTGCCTCTGGAGGCAATAAACAAAGAGCTGAGTAGGCACGAATCAAACAGCTCAGCAGGCAACAATCATGGAAATCAGGTGTGAGGAACATGCGCTGCTCAGCTGCACTATCAAGCAGCTGAGCAGGCAGGAATCGCAGCTCAGCTGGCACTGTCAAGCAGATGAGCAGACAGTATCACGCAGCTCAGCAGGCCCAGATCACGTGACTGAGCATGCACTGATCACGTGGCTGATCATGCACTGATCACGTGATGATCATGCACTGATCACTTGGATATCATGCACTGATCACGCAGATCATACATGTTCACGTGTCTGACCATGCACTGATCACGTGGCTGATCATACACTGTTCACGTCTGATCATGCACTGATCACGTGACTATCATGCACTGATCACGTGGCATCATGCACTGATCACGGGCTGATCATACTGATCACGAATCTCATGCACTGATCACGTGGCTATCATGCACTGATCACGTGGCTGATCATGCACTGATCACGTGAGCTATCATGCACTGGTCACGTGACTGATCATGCACCGATCACGTACTGATCATGCACTGATCACGGCTATCATGCACTGATCACGTGGTCGATCACACTGATCACGTGACTGATCATGCACTGATCACGTGGATCATGCACTGATCACGTGGCTGATCATGCACTGATCACGGGACTGATCATGCACTGATCACGGCTATCATGCACTGCTCATGGCTGATCAGGCAATGATCACGTGCTACCATGTACTGGTCACGTGACTGATCATGCACTGATCACGTGATTGATCATGCACTGATCACGTGGCTGATCATGCACTGATCACGTGGCTGATCATACACTGATCACGTAACTGATCATGCACTGATCACGTGACTGATCATGCACTGATCACGTGGCTATCATGCACTGCTCACGTGGCTGATCATGCAATGATCATGTAGCTACATGTACTGGTCACGTGAATGATCATACACCGATCACGTGACTGATCATGCACTGATCACGTGGCTATCATGCACTGATCACGAGACTGATCAGGCACTGATCACGTCGATATCATGCACTGATCACATGGCTGCCCATGCACTGATCACGTGGATGATCATACACTAATCACGTGACAGATCATGCACTGATCACGTGGCTGATCATGCACTGATCACGTGACTGATCATGCACTGATCACGTGACTATCATGCACTGATCACGTGACTTAATGGCACTGATCACGTGACTGTTCATGCTGATCATGTTTGCTATCATACACTGATCATGTGCCTGTGGAGGCAATAAACAAAGAGCTGAGTAGGCACGAATCAAACAGTCAGCAGGCAATAATCATGGAACTCAGCTGTGAGGAATCATGCTGCTCAGCTGGCAATAATCAAGCAGCTGAGCAGGCAGGAATTACGCAGCACAGCTGGCAATTGTCATGCAGATGACAGGTAGGAATCGCAGATCAGCTGGCACTTGTCAAGCAGATGAGCAGACAGTAATCACGCAGCTCAGCAGGCCCTGATCACGTGACTGATCATGCACTGTTCACGTGGCTGATCACACACTGATCACGTGATGATCATGCACTGATCACGTGGCTATCATGCACTGATCACGTGGCTGATCATGCACTGATCACGTGACTGATCATGCACTGATCACGTGGCTGATCATGCACTCACGAATGATCATGCACTGATCACGTAGCTATCATGCACTGATCACGTGGCTGATCATGCACTGCACTTTGCTGATCACACACCGGTCACGTGACTGATCATGCACTGATCACGTGGCACTCGTGCACTGATCACGTGGCTGATCATACACTGATCACGTAACTCATGCACTGATCACGTGGCTATCATGCACTGATCACGTGGCTCGTCATGCACTGATCACGAGCAACCATACACTGATCACGATGCCTGGTCATGCACTGATCACGAGTGATCGCGCACTGATCACATGACTGATCATGCACTGATCACGTGGCTGATCATGCACTGATCACGTGGCTATCATGCACTGCTCACGGCTGATCATGCAATGATCACGTAGCTCAACATGTACTGGTCACGTGATGATCATGCACTGATCACGACTGATCATGCAGTGATCACGGGTTCATCATGCACTACTCACGCTGATGCTCATGCATGATCATGTAGCTGATCATGCACAGGTCACGTGGATTCATACACCCATCAGGTGACTGATCATGCACTGATCACGTGGTACATCATGCACTATCACGAGACTGATCATGCACTGTTCACGTTATATCATGCACTGATCACATGACTGCCCATGCACTGATCACGTGGATGATCATACACTAATCGTGACAGATCATGCACTGATCACGTGGCTGATCATGCACTGATACCGTGACTGAGCATGGACTGATCACATGACTATCATGTAGTGATCACGTGACTTAATGGCGCTGATCATGTGACTGATCATGCGCTGAGCATGTGCTATCATACACTGATCATGTGCCTCTGGAGGCAATAAACAAAGAGCTGAGCAGTACGAATCAAACAGTCAGCAGGCAATAATCATGGAACTCAGGTGTGAGGAATCATGCTGCTCAGCTGGCAATAATCAAGCAGCTGAGCAGGCAGGAATACGCAGCACAGCTGGCAATTGTCAAGCAGATGACAGGCAGGAATCGTGCAGCTCAGCTGGCAATTGTCAAGCAGATGAGCAGACAGTAATCACGCAGCTCAGCAGGCCCAGATCACGTGACTGAGCATGCACTGTTCACGTGGCTGATCATACACTGATCACGTGACTGATCATGCACTGATCACGTATGATCATGCACTGATCACGTGGCCACTCATCACCAGCAACCATGCACTGATCACGTGGCTGATCATGCACTGATCACTGCACTGATCATGCACTGATCACGTGGCTGATCATGCACTGATCACGTGGCTGATCATACATGATCACGTGACTGATCATGCACTGATCACGTGACTATCATGCACTGATCACGTGGCTGCCATGCACTGATCACGTGGATATCATGCACTGATCACGTGGCTGATCACACATGACACATGCATTGATCATGCACTGATCACGTACATCATGCACTGATCACGTGGCTGTCATGCACTGATCACGTGGCTGATCATGCACTGATCACTGGCTGATCATGCACTGATCACGTGTTGATCATGCACTGATCACGGCTGATCATGCACTGATCACGTGGCTGATCATGCACTGATCACGCACTGATCATGCACTGATCACGTGACTGATCATGCACTGATTCGACTGATCATGCACTGATCACGTGGCTATCATGCACTGCTCACGTGGCTGATCATGCCATGATCACGCAGCTACCATGTACTGGCACATGACTGATCATGCACTGATCACGTGATCATGCACTGATCATGGCTATCATGCACTACTCACGTGGCTGATCATGCAATGATCATGTAGCTACCATGTACAGGTCACGTGACTGATCATACACCCATCAGGTGACTGATCATGCACTGATCACGTGGCTATCATGCACTGATCACGTGGCTGATCATACACTGATCACGTCTGTATCATGCACTGATCACGTGACTGATCATGCACTGATCACGTGATGATCATGCACTGATCACGTGGCTGATCATGCACTGATCACGTGGCTGATCATGCACTGATACCGTGACTGATCATGGACTGATCACATGACTATCATGTAGTGATCACGTGACTTAATGGCATGCTGATCATGTGACTGATCATGCGCTGATCATGTTTGCTATCATACACTGATCATGCCTCTGGAGGCAATGAACAAAGAGCTGAGTAGGCACGAATCAAACAGTCAGCAGGCAATAATCATGGAACTCAGGTGAGGAATCATGCTGCTCAGCTGGCAATAATCAAGCAGCTGAGCAGGTAGGAATTACGCAGCACAGCTGGTAATTGTCAAGCAGATGACAGGCAGGGATCGTGCAGCTCAGCTGGCAATTGTCAAGCAGATGAGCAGACAGTAATCACGCAGCTCAGCAGGCCCAGATCACGTGACTGAGCATGCACTGTTCACGGCTGATCATGCACTGATCACGTGATGATCATGCACTGATCACGTGGCTATCATGCACTGATCACGTGGCTGATCATGCACTGATCACGTGCTGATCATGCACTGGTCACGTGACTGATCATGCACTGATCACGCAACTGATCATGCACTGATCACGTGGCTGATCATGCACTGATCACGTGGCTGATCATACACCGATCACGTGCTGTCATGCACTGATCACGTGACTGATCATGCACTGATCACGTGGCTGATCATGCACTGATCACGTAACTGATCATGCACTGATCACGTGGCTGATCATGCACTGATCACGTGGCTATCATGCACTGATCACGACTGATCATGCACTGATCACGGCTGATCATGCACTGATCACGGCTGATCATGCACTGATCACGTGACTGATCTGCGTACTGATCACGTCTGATCATGCACTGATCACGTGACTGATCATGCACTGATCCGTGGCTGATCATGCACTGATCACGTGGCTATCATGCACTGCTCACGTGGCTGATCATGCATGATCATGTTATACACATGTACTGGTCACGTGACTGATCATGCACTGATCACGTGATGATCACATGTTCACGTCTATATCATGCACTGATCACATGACTGATCGTGCACTGATCACGTGGATGATCATACACTAATCTTGTGACAGATCATGCACTGATCACGTGGCTGATCATGCACTGATACCGTGACTGAGCATGGACTGATCACATGACTATCATGGTGATCATGTGACTTAATGGCGCTGATCATGTGACTGATCACGCGCTGATCATGTTTGCTATCATACACTGATCATGTGCTGGAGGCAATAAACAAAGAGCTGAGTAGGCACGAATCAAACAGTCAGCAGGCAATAATCATGGAACACAGGTGTGAGGAATCATGCTGCACAGCTGGCAATAATCAAGCAGCTGAGCAGGCAGGAATTACGCAGCACAGCTGGCAATGTCAAGCAGATGACAGGCAGGAATCGTGCAGCTCAGCTGGCAATTGTCAAGCAGATGAGCAGACAGTAATCACGCAGCTCAGCAGGCCCAGATCACGTGACTGAGCATGCACTGCTCACGTGGCTGATCATACACTGATCACGTGATGATCATGCACTGATCACTTCGATATCATGCACTGATCACGTGGCTGATCATACACTGTTCACGTTCTGACCATGCACTGATCACGTGGCTGATCATACACTGCTCACGAACTGATCATGCACTGATCACGTGGCTATCATGCACTGATCACGTGGCTGAACATGCACTGTTCACGGCTGATCACACACTGTCACGTGACATATCATGCACTGATCACGTGGCACTCATGCACTGATCACGTACTGGGATCATATGCTCACGTAACTGATCATGCACATCACGTACTGATCATGCACTGATCACGTGGATATCATGCACTGATCACGTGGCTGATCATACACTGTCACGTGTCTGACCATGCACTGATCACGTGGCTGATCATGCACTGATCACGTGACTGATCATGCACTGATCACGTGGCTATCATGCACTGATCACGGCTGATCATGCATGATCACGTGGCTGATCACACACTGTCACGTGACATATCATGCACTGATCACGGGCATCATGCACTGATCACGTGGTTGATCATACACTGATCACGAACTCCATGCACATCACGCTATCATGCACTGATCACGTACGATCATGCAATGATCACGTAGCAACCATATACTGGTCACGTGACTGATCATGCACTGATCACGAATGATGATCATGCACTGATCACGTGACTGATCATGCACTGATCACGTGACTGATCATGCACTGATCACGTGGCTATCATGCACTGATCACGTGGCTGATCATGCACGATCACGAGCAACCATGTACTGGTCACGTGACTGATCATGCACTGATCACGTGATTGATCATGCACTGATCACGCTCATCATGCACTGATCACGCAATATCTGCACACGATCAATGGATGATCATGCACTGATCACGCGGGTATCATGCACTGATCACGTGGCTATGCACTGATCACGGATATCATGCACTGATCATGTGGCTGATCATACACGATCACATGACTGATCATGCACTGATCACGTGTTATCATGCACTGATCACGTGGCTATCATGCACTGATCACGGCTGATCATGCACTGATCACGAGCTACATGTACTGTCACGTGACTGATCATGCACTGACATGAATTGATCATGCACTGATCATGCGGCTGATCATGCACTGATCACGTGGCTGATCATACACTGATCACATACTGATCATGCACTGATCACGTGACTGATCATGCACTGATCACGTGGCTATCATGCACTGGTCACGTGACTGATCATACACTGATCACGCAAGCTGTCATGCACTGATCACGCATGGGATCATGCACTGATCACGTGGATCAGATCATGCACTGATCATCTGTTGATCATGCACTGATCACGACTGATCATGCACTGATCACGTAACTGATCATGCACTGATCACGTGGCTATCATGCACTGATCACGTGGCTGATCATGCCATGATCACGCGACTGATCATGCTGGTCACATGACTGATCATGCACTGATCACGTGACTGATCATGCAGTGATCACGTGGCATCATGAACTACTCACGGCTGACATGCATGATCATGTAGCTACCATACAGGTCACGTGAATGATCATACACCCATCAGGTGACTGATCATGCACTGATCACGTGGCTATCATGCACTGATCACGTGGACTGATCATGCACTGTTCACGTCTATATCATCACTGATCACATGACTGCCCGCGCACTGATCACGTGGATGATCATACACTAATCTTGTGACAGATCATGCACTGATCACGTGGCTGATCATGCACTGATACCGTGACTGAGCATGGACTGATCACATGACTATCATGTAGTGATCACGTGACTTATGGCGCTGATCATGACTGATCATGCACTGATCATGTTTGCTATCATACACTGATCATGTGCCTCTGGAGGCAATAAACAAAGAGCTGAGTAGGCGAATCAAACAGTCAGCAGGCAATAATCATGGAACACAGGTGTGAGGAATCATGCTGCTCAGCTGGCAATAATCAAGCAGCTGAGCAGGCAGGAATCGTGCAGCTCAGCTGGCAATTGTCAAGCAGATGAGCAGACAGTAATCACGCAGCTCAGCAGGCACTGATCACGTGACTGAGCATGCACTGTTCACGTGGCTGATCATACACTGATCACGCGATGATCATGTACTGATCACTTGGATATCATGCACTGATCACGTGGCTGATCATGCACTGTTCACGTGTCTGATCATGCACTGATCACGGCTGATCATGCACTGCTCACGTAACTGATCATGCACTGATCACGTGGCTATCATGCACTGATCACGCGGCTGAACATGCACTGTTCACGTACTGATCACACACTGATCACGACATATCATGCACTGATCACGTGGCATCATGCACTGATCACGTGGCTGATCATACACTGATCACGTGCTGATCATGCACTGATCACGTGCTGATCATGCACTGATCAATGCGATCATGCACTGATCACGCAGATCATGCACTGATCACGTGGACTGATCATGCACTGATCACTGGCACTGATCATGCACTCACACGGCATGCACTGCTCACGGCTGATCATGCCTGATCACGCAGCTACCATGTACTGGTCACATGACTGATCATGCACTGATCACGTGACTGATCATGCAGTGATCACGGCTATCATGCACCACTCACGTGGCTGATCATGCAATGATCACGTAGCTACCATGTACAGGTCACGTGAATGATCATACACCCATCAGGTGATTGATCATGCACTGATCATGTGGCTATCATGCACTGATCACGTGACCGATCATGCACTGTTCACGTCTATATCATGCACTGATCACATGACTGCCCGCACTGATCACGTGGATGATCATACACTGATCATGTGATAGATCATGCACTGATCACGTGGCTGATCATGCACTGATACCGTGATTGAGCATGGACTGATCACATGACTATCATGCAGTGATCACGTGACTTAATGGCGCTGATCATGTGACTGATCATGCGCTGATCATGTTTGCTATCATACATTGATCATGTGCCTCTGGAGGCAATAAACAAAGAGCTGAGTAGGCACGAATCAAACAGTCAGCAGGCAATAATCATGGAACTCAGGTGTGAGGAATCATGCTGCTCAGCTGGCACTAATCAAGCAGCTGAGCAGGCAGGAATTACGCAGCACAGCTGGCACTTGTCAAGCAGATGACAGGCAGGAATCGCGGCAGCTCAGCTGGCAATGTCAAGCAGATGAGCAGACAGTAATCACGCAGCTCAGCAGGCCCAGATCACGTGACTGAGCATGCACTGTTCACGTGGCTGATCATACACTGATCACGTGATGATCATGCACTGATCACGTGGATATCATGCACTGATCACGTGGCTGATCATACACCGTTCACGTGTCTGACCATGCACTGATCACGTGGCTGATCATACACTGCTCACGTAACTGATAATGCACTTATCACGTGGCTATCATGCACTGATCACGTGGCTGAACATGCACTGTTCACGTGGCTGATCACACACCTGTCACGACATATCATGCACTGATCACGCGGAACTCATGCACTGATCACGTGGCTGATCATACTCTGCTCACGAACTCATGCACACATCACGGCTATCATGCACTGCTCACGTGGCTCATGGAATGATCACGTAGCAACCATATACTGGTAACGCGACTGATCATGCACAGATCACGAAATGATCATGCACTGTTCACGCGTTCATCATGCACTGATCACGCTGATCATGTACTGATCACGTGACTGATCATGCACTGACCACGTGGCTATCATGCTCTGCTCACGTGGCTGATCATGCAACGATCACGAGCAACCATGTACTGGTCACGTGACTGATCATGCACTGATCACGCAATTGATCCTGCACTGATCACGTGGCTCATCATGCACTGATCACGTGGCTGATCACACATGTATCACGTGACTGATCATGCACTGATCCCGTGGCTCTCACTGATCACGTGGCTGTCATGCACTGATCACGTGGATATCATGCACTGATCACGTGGCTGATCACACACGTATCACATGACTGATCATGCACTGATCACGTGGCTATCATGCACTGATCACGTGGCTATCATGCACTGATCATGTGGCTGATCAGGCAATGATCACGTGGCTACCATGTACTGGCTTCTCACGCATGCACTGATCACGTAATTGATCATGCACTGATCATGTGGCTGATCATGCACTGATCACGTGGCTGATCATGCACTGATCACGCCTGGTCATGCACTGATCACGTGGTGATCATGCACTGATCACGTGACTGATCATGCACTGATCTCGCGTCTGATCATGCACTGATCACGTGGCATCATGCACTGCTCACGTGGCTGATCATGCCATGATCACGCAGCTACCATGTACTGGTCACATGACTGATCATGCACTGATCACGACTGATCATGCAGTGATCACGCGGCTATCATGAACTACTCACGTGGCTGATCATGCGATCATGTAGTACCATGTACAGGTCACGTGAATGATCATACACCCATCAGGTGACTGATCATGCACTGATCACGTGGCTATCATGCACTGATCACGAGACTGATCATGCACTGTTCACGCCTATATCATGCACTGATCACATGACTGCCCATGCACTGATCACGTGGATGATCATACACTAATCTTGTGACAGATCATGCACTGATCACGTGGCTGATCATGCACTGATACCGTGACTGAGCATGGACTGATCACATGACTATCATGTAGTGATCACGTGACTTAATGGCGCTGATCATGTGACTGATCATGCGCTGATCATGTTTGCTATCATACACTGATCATGTGCCTCTGGAGGCAATAAACAAAGAGCTGAGTAGGCACGAATCAAACAGTCAGCAGGCAATAATCATGGAACTCAGGTGTGAGGAATCATGCTGCTCAGCTGGCAATAATCAAGCAGCTGAGCAGGCAGGAATTACGCAGCACAGCTGGCAATTGTCAAGCAGATGACAGGCAGGAATCGTGCAGCTCAGCTGGCAATTGTCAAGCAGATGAGCAGACAGTAATCACGCAGCTCAGCAGGCCCAGATCACGTGACTGAGCATGCACTGTTCACGTGGCTGATCATACACTGATCACGCGATGATCATGCACTGATCACTTGGATATCATGCACTGATCACGTGGCTGATCATACACCATCACTGAATGATCATGCACTGATCACGTGGCTATCATGCACTGATCACGTGGCTGAACATGCACTGTTCACGTGGCTGATCATACACCTGTCACGTGACATATCATGCACTGATCACGTGGCACTCATGCACTGATCACGTGGCTGATCATACTCTGCTCACGCAACTCATGCACACATCACGTGGCTATCATGCACTGCTCACGTGGTCGTCATGGAATGATCACGAGCAACCATATACTGGTAACGTGACTGATCATGCAAAGATCACGTAAATGATCATGCACTGTTCACGTGACTGATCATGTACTGATCACGTGACTGATCATGCACTGACCACGCGGCTATCATGCTCTGCTCACGTGGCTGGTCATGCAACGATCACGTAGCAACCATGTACTGGTCACGCGACTGATCATGCACTGATCACGAATTGATCCTGCACTGATCACGTGGCTCATCATGCACTGATCACGTGGCTGATCACACATGTATCACGTGACTGATCATGCACTGATCCCGTGGCTCATGCACTGATCACGTGATCATGCACTGATCACGTGGATATCATGCACTGATCACGTGGCTGATCATGCACGATCACGCAGCTATCATGCACTGATCACGTGACTGATCATGCACTGATCACGTGACTGATCATGCACTGATCACGTGGCTACATGAACTGCTTCACGTGGCTGATCATGCACTGATCATATGCATACATGTACTGGTCACGTGACTGATCATGCACTGATCACGTGACTGATCATGCAATGATCACGGCCATCATGCACAGATCATGTGACTGATCATGCACTGATCACGTGGCTGTATCATGCACTGATCACATGATGCCTCATGCACTGATCACGTGGCTGATCATGCACTGATCACGTGGCTGATCAGGCAATGATCACGTAGCATCATGCACTGATCACGTGACTGATCATGCACTGATCACGTGGCTGATCATGCACTGATCACGTGCTGGTCATGCACTGATCAAGTGGCTGATCATGCACTGATCACGTGGATATCATGCACTGATCACGTGGCTGATCACGCACTGATCACATGACTGATCATGCACTGATCATGGCTATCATGCACTGATCACGTGGCTATCATGCACTGATCACGTGGCTGATCATGCACTGATCACGAGCTGATCATGCACTGATCACGTGGCTGATCATGCACTGATCACGTGACTGATCATGCACTGATCACGTGGCTGATCATGCACTGATCACGTGGCTGATCATGCACTGATCACGTGACTGATCATGCACTGATCATGACTGATCATGCACTGATCACGCTATCATGCACTGATCACTTGGCTGGTCATACACTGATCACGTGACTGATCATGCACTGATCACGTGGCTGATCATGCACTGATCACGTGACTGATCATGCACTGATCACGTTGATCATGCACTGATCACGTGGCTATCATGCACTGATCACGTGGCTGATCATGCATGATCACGCAGCTACCATGTACTGGTCACATGACTGATCATGCACTGATCACGTGACTGATCATGCAGTGATCACGTGGCTATCATGAACTACTCACGTGGCTGATCATGCAATGATCATGTAGCTACCATGTACAGTCACGTGAATGATCATACACCCATCAGGTGACTGATCATGCACTGATCACGTGGCTATCATGCACTGATCACGAGACTGATCATGCACTGTTCACGTCTATCATGCACTGATCACATGACTGCCCATGCACTGATCACGTGGATGATCATACACTAATCTTGTGACAGATCATGCACTGATCACGTGGCTGATCATGCACTGATACCGTGACTGAGCATGGACTGATCACATGACTATCATGTAGTGATCACGTGACTTAATGGCGCTGATCATGTGACTGATCATGCGCTGATCATGTTTGCTATCATACACTGATCATGTGCCTCTGGAGGCAATAAACAAAGAGCTGAGTAGGCACGAATCAAACAGTCAGCAGGCAATAATCATGGAACTCAGGTGTGAGGAATCATGCTGCTCAGCTGGCAATAATCAAGCAGCTGAGCAGGCAGGAATTACGCAGCACAGCTGGCAATTGTCAAGCAGATGACAGGCAGGAATCGTGCAGCTCAGCTGGCAATTGTCAAGCAGATGAGCAGACAGTAATCACGCAGCTCAGCAGGCCCAGATCACGTGACTGAGCATGCACTGTTCACGTGGCTGATCATACACTGATCACGTGATGATCATGCACTGATCACTTGGATATCATGCACTGATCACGTGGCTGATCATACACTGTTCACGCGTCTGACCATGCACTGATCACGTGGCTGATCATACACTGCTCACGTAACTGATCATGCACTGATCACGTATCATGCACTGATCACGGCTATCATGCACTGAATACGTGGCTGAACATGCACCGTTCACGTGGCTGATCACACACCTGTCACGTGACATATCATGCACTGATCACCTGGCACTCATGCACTGATCACGTGGCTGATCATACTCTGCTCACGTATCATGCACACATCACGTGGCTATCATGCACTGCTCACGTGGTTCGTCATGGAATGATCACGAGCAACCATATACTGGTAACGTGACTGATCATGCAAAGATCACGTAAATGATCATGCACTGTTCACGTGACTGATCATGTACTGATCACGTGACTGATAATGCACTGACCACGTGGCTATCATGCTCGGCTCACGTGGCTGATCATGCAACGATCACGTAGCAACCATGTACTGGTCACGTGACTGATCATGCACTGATCACGTAATTGATCCTGCACTGATCACGTGGCTCATCATGCACTGATCACGTGGCTGATCACACACGTATCACGTGACTGATCATGCACTGATCCCGCGGCTCTCATGCACTGATCACGTGGCTGTCATGCACTGATCACGTGGATATCATGCACTGATCACGTGGCTGATCACACACGTATCACACTGATCATGCACTGATCACGTGGCTATCATGCACTGATCACGTGGCTGATCATGCACTGATCACGTGGCTGATCAGGCAATGATCACGAGCTACCATGTACTGGTCACTGACTGATCATGCACTGATCACGTAATGATCATGCACTGATCACGTGGCTGATCATGCACTGATCACGTGGCTGATCATGCACTGATCACGTAACTGATCATGCACTGATCACGTGACTGATCATGCACTGATCACGTGGTGATCATGCACTGATCATCACTGGCTATCATGCACTGATCACGTGGCTGATCATACACTGATCACGTGACTGATCATGCACTGATCACGTGGCTATCATGCACTGATCACGTGGCTGAACCTACACTGATCACGTGCCTGGTCATGCACTGATCACGTGGCTGATCATGCACTGATCACGTGACTGATCATGCACTGATCTCGTGGTCTGATCATGCACTGATCACGTGGCTATCATGCACTGCTCACGTGGTTGATCATGCCATGATCACGCAGCACCATGTACTGGTCACATGGACTGATCATGCACTGATCACGTGACTGATCATGCAGTGATCACGTACATTGCGAACTACTCACGTGGCTGATCATGCAATGATCATGTAGCTACGGTCATGCACAGGTCACGTGAATGATCATACACCCGATCAGGTGACTGATCATGCACTGATCACGTGGCTATCATGCACGGATCACGTGGCTGATCATGCACTGTTCACGTCTATATCATGCACTGATCACATGACTGATCATGCACTGATCACGTGGATGATCATACACTGATCTTGTGACAGATCATGCACTGATCACGTAACTGATCATGCACTGATACCGTGACTGATCATGGACTGATCACATGACTATCATGTAGTGATCACGTGATAATGGCTGATCATGTGATGACTGCGCTGATCATGTTTGCTATCATACACTGATCATGTGCCTCTGGAGGCAATAAACAAAGAGCTGAGTAGGCACGAATCAAACAGTCAGCAGGCAATAATCATGGAACTCAGTGGAGGAATCATGCTGCTCAGCTGGCAATAATCAAGCAGCTGAGCAGGCAGGAATCACGCACAGCTGGCAATTGTCAAGCAGATGAGCAGACAGTAATCACGCAGCTCAGCAGGCCCAGATCACGTGACTGACATGCACTGTTCATGGCTGATCATGCACTGATCACGTGACTGAATGCACTGATCACGTGGCTATCATGCACTGATCACGTGGCTGATCATACACTGATCACGTGTCTACATGCACTGATCACGTGGCTGATCATGCACTGATCACGTAACTGATCATGCACTGATCATGGCTGACTGCACTGATCACGTGGCTGATCATGCACTGATCACGTGGCTGATCATGCACTGATCACGTGACTGATCATGCACTGATCACGTGGCTATCATGCACTGATCACGTGGCTGATCATGCACTGATCACGTGGCTGATCATGCACTGATCACGTGACTGATCATGCACCGATCACGCGGCTGATCATGCACTGCTCACGTGGCTGATCATGCAATGATCACGTAGCTACATGCGTACTGGTCACGTGACTGATCATACACCCATCACGTGACTGATCATGCACTGACCACGGCTATCATGCACTGATCACGACTGATCATGCACTGTTCACGTCTCTATCATGCACTGATCACGTGACTGCATGCACTGATCACGTGCTGATCATGCACTGATCACGTGACGATCATGCACTGATCACGTGGCTGATCATGCACTGATACGTGACTGAGCATGGACTGATCACATGACTATCATGTGTGATCACTGACTTAATGGCGCTGATCATGTGACTGATCATGCGCTGATCATGTTTGCTATCATGCACTGATCATGTGCCTCTGAGGCAATGAACAAAGAGCTGAGTAGGCACTAATCAAACAGTCAGCAGGCAATAATCATGGAACTCAGGTGTGAGGAATCATGCTGCTCAGCTGGCACAATCAAGCAGCTGAGCAGGCAGGAACGCGCAGCTCAGCTGGCAATTGTCAAGCAGATGAGCAGACAGTAATCACGCAGCTCAGCATGCCCTGATCACGTGACTGAGCATGCACTGTTCACGTGGCTGATCATGCACTGATCACGTGATGATCATGCACTGATCACGTGGATATCATGCACTGATCACGTGGCTGATCATGCACTGATCACGACTGATCATGCACTGATCACGTGGCTGATCATGCACTGATCACGTAGCTATCATGCACTGCTCACGTGGCTGATCATGCCATGATCACGCGGCTACCATGCACTGGTCACATGACTGATCATGCACTGATCACGTGACTGATCATGCAGTGATCACGTGGCTATCATGCACTACTCACGTGGCTGATCATGCAATGATCATGTAGCTACCATGTACAGGTCACGTGAATGATCATACACCCATCAGGTGACTGATCATGCACTGATCACGTGGCTATCATGCACTGATCACGACTGATCATGCACTGTTCACGCCTATATCATGCACTGATCACATGACTGCCCGCGCACTGATCACGTGGATGATCATACACTAATCTTGTGACAGATCATGCACTGATCACGTGGCTGATCATGCACTGATACCGTGACTGAGCATGGACTGATCACATGACTATCATGTAGTGATCACGTGATTAATGGCGCTGATCATGTGACTGATCATGCGCTGATCATGTTTGCTATCATACACTGATCATGTGCCTCTGGAGGCAATAAACAAAGAGCTGAGTAGGCACGAATCAAACAGTCAGCAGGCAATAATCATGGAACTCAGGTGTGAGGAATCATGCTGCTCAGCTGGCAATAATCAAGCAGCTGAACAGGCAGGAATTACGCAGCACAGCTGGCAATTGTCAAGCAGATGACAGGCAGGAATCGCAGCTCAGCTGGCAATTGTCAAGCAGATGAGCAGACAGTAATCACGCAGCTCAGCAGGCCCAGATCACGTGACTGAGCATGCACTGTTCACGTGGCTGATCATACACTGATCACGTGATGATCATGCACTGATCACTTGGATATCATGCACTGATCACGTGGCTGATCATACACTGTTCACGTGTCTGACCATGCACTGATCACGTGGCTGATCATACACTGCTCACGTAACTGATCATGCACTGATCACGTGGCTATCATGCACTGATCACGTGGCTGAACATGCACTGTTCACGTGGCTGATCACACACCTGTCACGTGACATATCATGCACTGATCACGTGGCACATGCACTGATCACGTGGCTGATCATACTCTGCTCACGAACTCATGCACACATCACGTGGCTATCATGCACTGCTCACGTGGCTGTCATGGAATGATCACGTAGCAACCATATACTGGTAACGTGACTGATCATGCAAAGATCACGCAAATGATCATGCACTGTTCACGGACTGATCATGTACTGATCACGTGACTGATCATGCACTGACCACGTGGCTATCATGCTCTGCTCACGCGGCTGATCATGCAACGATCACGTAGCAACCATGTACTGGTCACGCGACTGATCATGCACTGATCACGTAATTGATCCTGCACTGATCACGTGGCTCATCATGCACTGATCACGTGGCTGATCACACATGTATCACGTGACTGATCATGCACTGATCCCGTGGCTCTCATGCACTGATCACGTGGCTGTCATGCACTGATCACGTGGATATCATGCACTGATCACGTGGCTGATCACACACGTATCACATGACTGATCATGCACTGATCACGTGGCTATCATGCACTGATCACGTGGCTATCATGCACTGATCATGTGGCTGATCAGGCAATGATCACGTGCTACCATGCACTGGTCACGCGACTGATCATGCACTGATCACGTATTGATCATGCACTGATCATGTGGCTGATCATGCACTGATCACGTGGCTGATCATACACTGATCACATAACTGATCATGCACTGATCACGTGGCTGATCGCACTGATCACGGGCTATCATGCACTGATCACTGGCTGGACATACACTGATCACGCGGCTGGTCATGCACTGATCACGTGACTGATCATGCACTGATCACGTGACTGATCATGCACTGATCACGTGGCTATCATGCACTGATCACGTGGCCGATCATGCACTGATCACGTGGCTGATCATGCACTGATCACGTGACTGATCATGCACTGATCACGGCTGATCATGCACTGATCACGTGGCTATCATGCACCGCTCACGTGGCTGATCATGCCATGATCACGAGCTACCATGTACTGGTCACATGACTGATCATGCACTGATCACGTGACTGATCATGCAGTGATCACGTGGCTATCATGAACTACTCACGTGGCTGATCATGCAATGATCATGTAGCTACCATGTACAGGTCACGTGAATGATCATACACCCATCAGGTGACTGATCATGCACTGATCACGTGGCTATCATGCACTGATCACGAGACTGATCATGCACTGTTCACGCCTATATCATGCACTGATCACATGACTGCCCGCACTGATCACGTGGATGATCATACACTAATCTTGTGACAGATCATGCACTGATCACGTGGCTGATCATGCACTGATACCGTGACTGAGCATGGACTGATCACATGACTATCATGTAGTGATCACGTGACTTAATGGCGCTGATCATGTGACTGATCATGCGCTGATCATGTTTGCTATCATACACTGATCATGTGCCTCTGGAGGCAATAAACAAAGAGCTGAGTAGGCACGAATCAAACAGTCAGCAGGCAATAATCATGGAACTCAGGTGTGAGGAATCATGCTGCTCAGCTGGCAATAATCAAGCAGCTGAGCAGGCAGGAATTACGCAGCACAGCTGGCAATTGTCAAGCAGATGACAGGCAGGAATCGTGCAGCTCAGCTGGCAATTGTCAAGCAGATGAGCAGACAGTAATCACGCAGCTCAGCAGGCCCAGATCACGTGACTGAGCATGCACTGTTCACGTGGCTGATCATACACTGATCACGTGATGATCATGCACTGATCACTTGGATATCATGCACTGATCACGTGGCTGATCATACACTGTTCACGTGTCTGACCATGCACTGATCACGTGGCTGATCATACACTGCTCACGTAACTGATCATGCACTGATCACGTGGCTATCATGCACTGATCACGTGGCTGAACATGCACTGTTCACGTGGCTGATCACACACCTGTCACGTGACATATCATGCACTGATCACGTGGCACTCATGCACTGATCACGTGGCTGATCATACTCTGCTCACGAACTCATGCACACATCACGTGGCTATCATGCACTGCTCACGTGGCTCGCATGGAATGATCACGTAGCAACCATATACTGGTAACGTGACTGATCATGCACAGATCACGTAAATGATCATGCACTGTTCACGTGACTGATCATGTACTGATCACGTGACTGATCATGCACTGACCACGTGGCTATCATGCTCTGCTCACGTGGCTGATCATGCAACGATCACGAGCAACCATGTACTGGTCACGCGACTGATCATGCACTGATCACGTAATTGATCCTGCACTGATCACGTGGCTCATCATGCACTGATCACGTGGCTGATCACACATGTATCACGCGACTGATCATGCACTGATCCCGTGGCTCATGCACTGATCACGTGGCTGTCCTGCACTGATCACGTGGATATCATGCACTGATCACGTGGCTGATCACACACGTATCACATGACTGATCATGCACTGATCACGTGGCTATCATGCACTGATCACGTGGCTATCATGCACTGATCACGTGGCTGATCAGGCAATGATCACGTAGCTACCATGTACTGGTCACGTGACTGATCATGCACTGATCACGTAATTGATCATGCACTGATCATGTGGCTGATCATGCACTGATCACGTGGCTGATCATACACTGATCACATAACTGATCATGCACTGATCACGTGACTGATCATGCACTGATCACGTGGCTATCATGCACTGATCACTTGGCTGGACATGCACTGATCACGTGCCTGGTCATGCACTGATCACGTGGCTGATCATGCACTGATCTCGTGACTGATCATGCACTGATCACGGCTATCATGCACTGCTCACGTGGCTGATCATGCATGATCACGCAGCTACCATGCACTGGTCACATGACTGATCATGCACTGATCACGGGACTGATCATGCAGTGATCACGTGGCTATCATGAACTGCTCACGTGGCTGATCATGCAATGATCATGTAGCTACCATGTACAGGTCACGTGAATGATCATACACCCATCAGGTGACTGATCATGCACTGATCACGTGGCTATCATGCACTGATCACGGGACTGATCATGCACTGTTCACGCTATATCATGCACTGATCACATGACTGCCCGTGCACTGATCACGCGGATGATCATACACTAATCTTGTGACAGATCATGCACTGATCACGTGGCTGATCATGCACTGATACCGTGACTGAGCATGGACTGATCACATGACTATCATGTAGTGATCACGTGACTTAATGGCGCTGATCATGTGACTGATCATGCGCTGATCATGTTTGCTATCATACACTGATCATGTGCCTCTGGAGGCAATAAACAAAGAGCTGAGTAGGCACGAATCAAACAGTCAGCAGGCAATAATCATGGAACTCAGGTGTGAGGAATCATGCTGCTCAGCTGGCAATAATCAAGCAGCTGAGCAGGCAGGAATTACGCAGCACAGCTGGCAATTGTCAAGCAGATGACAGGCAGGAATCGTGCAGCTCAGCTGGCAATTGTCAAGCAGATGAGCAGACAGTAATCACGCAGCTCAGCAGGCCCAGATCACGTGACTGAGCATGCACTGTTCACGTGGTTGATCATACACTGATCACGTGATGATCATGCACTGATCACTTGGATATCATGCACTGATCACGTGGCTGATCATACACCGTTCACGTGTCTGACCATGCACTGATCACGTGGCTGATCATACACTGCTCACGTAACTGATCATGCACTGATCACGTGGCTATCATGCACTGATCACGTGGCTGAACATGCACTGTTCACGTGGCTGATCACACACCTGTCACGTGACATATCATGCACTGATCACGTGGCACTCATGCACTGATCACGTGGCTGATCATACTCTGCTCACGAATCATGCACACATCACGTGGCTATCATGCACTGCTCACGCGGGCTCATGAATGATCACGTAGCAACCATATACTGGTAACGTGACTGATCATGCAAAGATCACGAATGATCATGCACTGTTCACGTGACTGATCATGTACTGATCACGTGACTGATCATGCACTGACCACGTGGTTATCATGCTCTGCTCACGTGGCTGATCATGCAACGATCACGTAGCAACCATGTACTGGTCACGTGGATCATGCACTGATCACGAATTGATCCTGCACTGATCACGTGGCTCATCATGCACTGATCACGTGGCTGATCACACATGTATCACGTGACTGATCATGCACTGATCCCGTGGCCTTGCACTGATCACGCGGCTGTCATGCACTGATCACGTGGATATCATGCACTGATCACGTGGCTGATCACACACGATCACATGACTGATCATGCACTGATCACGGCTATCATGCACTGATCACGGCTATCATGCACTGATCACGGCTGATCAGGCAATGATCACGTAGCTACCATGTACTGGTCACGTGACTGATCATGCACTGATCACGTAATGATCATGCACTGATCACGTGGCTGATCATGCACTGATCACGTGGCTGATCATGCACTGATCACGTAACTGATCATGCACTGATCACGTGACTGATCATGCACTGATCACGTGGCTATCATGCACTGATCACTTGGCTGGACACACACTGATCACGGCCTACGCATACTGATCATGTACATCATGGCCATCATGGACTGATCACACATATGATCGCATATCATCATGGTCATATCATCACGCATATGCACTGCTCATGGACATGCACATGATCACGCAGCGCTATGCACTGATCATGACTGATCATGCAGAGATCATGGCTAATGCACTACTCACGTGGCTGACGCATATGATCATGTAGCTACATGTACTGATCATACACCCACGTGACTGACCACGCACTGATCACGTGGCTATCATGCACGGATCACGTGACTGACCATGTACTGTTCACGTCTATATCATGCACTGATCACATGACTGCCCTGCACTGATCACGTGATGATCATACACTAACGTGACAGATCATGTACTGATCACGTGGCTGATCATGCACTGATACTGTGATTGAGCATGGACTGATTACATGACTATCGTGTAGTGATCACGTGACTTAATGGCGCTGATCATGTGACTGATCATGCGCTGATCATGTTTGCTATCATACACTGATCATGTGCCTCTGGAGGCAATAAACAAAGAGCTGAGTAGGTACGAATCAAACAGTCAGCAGGCAATAATCATGGAACTCAGGTGAGGAATCATGCTGCTCAGCTGGCAATAATCAAGCAGCTGAGCAGGCAGGAATTACGCAGCACAGCTGGCAATTGTCAAGCAGATGACAGGCAGGAATCGTGCAGCTCAGCTGGCAATTGTCAAGCAGATGAGCAGACAGTAATCACGCAGCTCAGCAGGCCCAGATCACGTGACTGAGCATGCAATTTTCACGTGGCTGATCATACACTGATCACGCGATGATCATGCACTGATCACTTGGATATCATGCACTGATCACGCGGCTGATCATGCACTGTTCACGTGTCTGACCATGCACTGATCACGTGGCTGATCATACACTGCTCACGTGACTGATCATGCACTGATCACGTGGCTATCATGCACTGATCACGTGGCTGAACATGCACTGATCACGTGGCTGATCACACACTGTCACGTGACATATCATGCACTGATCGCGGGCACTCATGCACTGATCACGTGGCTGATCATGCACTGATCACGCGGCTATCATGCACTGATCACGTGGCTGATCATGCACTGATCACGAGCTGCATGCACTGATCACGCACTGATCATGCACTGATCACGTGACTGATCATGCACTGATCACGTGGCTGATCATGCACTGATCACGTGGCTGATCATACACTGATCACGTAACTGATCATGCACTGATCCGTGGATGATCATGCACTGATCACGTGACTATCATGCACTGATCACGTGGCTGATCATGCACTGATCACGTGCTGATCATGCACTGATCACGTGGCTGATCATGCACTGATCACGCGGATTGATCATGCACTGATCACGTGGCTGATCATGCACTGATCACGCAACTGATCATGCACTGATCACGACTGATCATGCACTGATCACGTGGCTATCATGCACTGTTCACGTGGCTGATCATGCATCACACTACCATGTACTGGTCACGTGACTGATCATGCACTGATCACGTGATGATCATGCACTGATCACGTGGCTATCATGCACTGATCACGTGGCTGATCATACACTGATCACTTGTCTGATCATGCACTGATCACGTGGCTGATCATGCACTGATCACGAATGATCATGCACTGATCACGTGGCTATTATGCACTGATCACGTGGCTGATCGCGCACTGTTTACGTAGCTGATCACACACCTGTCACGTGACATATCATGCACCGATCACGGCACTCATGCACTGATCACGTGGCTGATCATACTCTGCTCACGAATCATGCACACATCACGTGGCTATCATGCACCGCTCACGTGGCTCGTCATGGAATGATCACGAGCACCATATACTGGTCACGTGACTGATCATGCACTGATCACGTGAATGATCATGGACTGTTCACGTGACTGATCATGCACTGATCACGTGACTGATCATGCACTGATCACGTGGCTATCATGCACTGATCACGTGGCTGATCATGCATCTGATCACTTAGCAACCATGTACTGGTCACGTGACTGATCATGCACTGATCACGAATTGATCATGCACTGATCACGTGGCTGATCATGCAATGATCACGTGGCTGATCACACATGATCACGTGACTGACCATGCACTGATCCTGCGGCTATCATGCACTGATCACGTGGCTGTCATGCACTGATCACGTGGATATCATGCACTGATCACGTGGCTGATCACACACTGATCATGCACGTGACTGATCATGCACTGATCACGTGGCTGATCATGCACTGATCACGTGGCTATCACGCACTGATCACGTGGCTGATCATGCAACGATCACGTAGCTATCATGTACTGATCACGTGACTGATCATGCACTGATCACGTAATTGATCATGCACTGATCACGTGGCTGATCATGCACTGATCACGTGGCTGATCATACACTGATCACATAACTGATCATGCACTGATCACGTGACTGATCATGCACTGATCACGTGGCTATCATGCACTGATTACTTGGCTGACATGCACTGATCACGTGGCTGGTCATGCACCGATCACGTGGCTGATCATGCACTGATCACGTGACTGATCGTGCACTGATCACGTGTCTGATCATGCACTGATCACGTGGCTATCATGCACCGCTCACGTGGCTGATCATGCCATGATCACGCAGCTACCATGTACTGGTTACATGACTGATCATGCACTGATCACGTGATTGATCATGCATGATCACGTGGCTATCATGAATTACTCACGTGGCTGATCATGCAATGATCATGTAGCTACCATGTACAGGCTACGTGAATGATCATACACCCATCAGGTGACTGATCATGCACTGATCACGTGGCTATCATGCACGGATCACGAGACTGATCATGCACTGTCCACGCTTATATCATGCACTGATCACATGACTGCTCGTGCACTGATCACGTGGATGATCATACACTAATCTTGTGATAGATCATGCACTGATTACGTGGCTGATCATGCACTGATACTGTGATTGAGCATGGACTGATCACATGACTATCGTGTAGTGATCACGTGACTTAATGGCGCTGATCATGTGATTGATCATGTGCTGATCATGTTTGCTATCATACACTGATCATGTGCCTCTGGAGGCAATAAACAAAGAGCTGAGTAGGCACGAATCAAACAGTCAGCAGGCAATAATCATGGAACTCTGGTGTGAGGAATCATGCTGCTCAGCTGGCAATAATCAAGCAGCTGAGCAGGCAGGAATTACGCAGCACAGCTGGCAATTGTCAAGCAGATGACAGGCAGGAATCGTGTAGCCCAGCTGGCAATTGTCAAGCAGATGAGCAGACAGTAATCACGCAGCTCAGCAGGCCCAGATCACGTGACTGAGCATGCACCGTTCACGTGGCTGATCATACACTGATCACGTGATGATCATGCACTGATCACTTGATATCATGCACTGATCACGTGGCTGATCATACACTGTTCATGTCTGACCATGCACTGATCACGTGGCTGATCATACACTGCTCACGTAATTGATCATGCACTGATCACGTGGCTATCATGCATTGAATACGTGGCTGATCATGCACTGTCCACGTGGCTGATCACACACCTGTCACGTGACATATCATGCACTGATCACGTGGCACTCATGTACTGATCACGTGGCTGATCATACTCTGCTCACGAACTCATGCACACATCACGCGGCTATCATGCACTGCCTACGTGGCTCAACATGGAATGATCACGTAGCTACCATATACTGGTAACGCGATCGATCATGTACAGATCACGAAATGATCATGTACTGTTCACGTGATTGATCATGTACTGATCACTTGACCGATCATGCACTGACCACGTGGCTATCATGCTCTGCTCACGTGGTTGATCATGCAACTATCACGAGCAACCATGTAGTGGTCACGTGACCGATCATGTACTGATCACGCAATTGATCCTGCATTGATTACGTGGTTCATCATGCACTGATCACGTGGCTGATTACACATGTGTCACGTGATTGATCGTGCACTGATCCCGTGGCTATCATGTACTGATCACGTGGCTGTCATGCACTGATCACGTGGATATCATGCACTGATCACGTGGCGGATTACACACGTATCACATGACTGATCATGCACTGATCACGTGGCTATCATGCATTGATCACGCGGCTATCATGCACTGATCACGTGGCTTATCATGCAATGATCACGTAGCTACCATGTACTGGTCACGTGACTGATCATGCACTGAGCACGACTGATCATGCACTGATCACGTGGCTGATCATGCACTGATCACGTGCCTGATCATGCACTGATCACATAACTGATCATGCACTGATCACGCGACTGATCATGCACTGATCACGTGGCTATCATGCACTGATCACGTGGCTGGACATACACCGATCACGTGGCTGATCATGCACTGATCACGTGGCTGATCATGCACTGATCACGACTGATCATGCACTGATCACGTGTCTGATCATGCACTGATCACGTGGCTATCATGCACTGCTCACGTGGCTGATCATGCCATGATCACGCAGCTACCATGTACTGGTCACATGACCGATCATGCACTGATCACGTGACTGATCATGCAGTGATCACGTGGCTATCATGAACTACTCACGTGGCTGATCATGCAATGATCATGTAGCTACATGTACAGGTCACGTGAATGATCATACACCCATCAGGTGACTGATCATGCACTGATCACGTGGCTATCATGCACTGATCACGAGACTGATCATGCACTGTTCACGCCTATATCATGCACTGATCACATGACTGCCCGCACTGATCACGTGGATGATCATACACTAATCTTGTGACAGATCATGCACTGATCACGTGGCTGATCATGCACTGATACTGTGACTGAGCATGGACTGATCACATGACTATCATGTAGTGATCACGTGACTTAATGGCGCTGATCATGTGACTGATCATGCGCTGATCATGTTTGCTATCATACACTGATCATGTGCCTCTGGAGGCAATAAACAAAGAGCTGAGTAGGCACGAATCAAACAGTCAGCAGGCAATAATCATGGAACTCAGGTGTGAGGAATCATGCTGCTCAGCTGGCAATAATCAAGCAGCTGAGCAGGCAGGAATTACGCAGCACAGCTGGCAATTGTCAAGCAGATGACAGGCAGGAATCGTGCAGCTCAGCTGGCAATTGTCAAGCAGATGAGCAGACAGTAATCACGCAGCTCAGCAGGCCCAGATCACGTGACTGAGCATGCACTGTCCACGTGGCTGATCATACACTGATCACGCGATGATCATGCACTGATCACGTGGCTGATCATGCACTGATCACGTGTCTGACCATGCACTGATCACGTGGCTGATCATACACTGATCACGTAACTGATCATGCACTGATCACGTGACTGATCATGCACTGATCACGTGGCTGATCATGCACTGATCACGTGGCTGATCACTCACCTGTCACGTGACATATCATGCACTGATCACGTGGCACTCATGCACTGATCACGTGGCTGATCATGCACTGATCACGTAATCATGCACTGATCACGTGGCTATCATGCACTGCTCACGTGGCTGTCATGCACTGATCACGTAGCAACCATACACTGATCACGTGACTGATCATGCACTGATCACTGATCATGCACTGATCACGTGGCTGATCATGCACTGATCACGTGACTGATCATGCACTGATCACGTGGCTATCATGCACTGATCACGTGGCTGATCATGCACTGATCACGTGGCTGATCATGCACTGATCACGTGGCTGATCATGCACTGATCACGTGGCTGATCATGCACTGATCACGTGGCTGATCATGCACTGATCACGTGGCTGATCATGCACTGATCACGTGACTGATCATGCACTGATCACGTGGTTGATCATGCACTGTTCACGTGACTGATCATGCACTGATCACGTGACTGATCATGCACTGATCACGTGCTGATCATGCACTGATCACGTGACTGATCATGCACTGATCACGTAGCTATCATGTACTGATCACGTGGCTGATCATGCATGATCACGTAGCTATCATGCACTGATCACGTGACTGATCATGCACTGATCACGTGGCTGATCATGCAATGATCACGTAACTGATCATGCACTGATCACGTGGCTATCATGCACTGATCACGTGATTGATCATGCACTGATCACGTGGCTGATCATGCACTGTCACGTGGCTATCATGCACTGATCACGTGACTCATGCATTGATCACGTGGCTGATCATACACTGATCACGTAACTCATGCACTGATCACGTGGCTATCATGCACTGATCACGTGGCTGATCATGCAATGATCAAGTAGCAACCATATACTGCACGTGACTGATCATGCACTGATCACGACTGATCATGCACTGATCACGTGACTGATCATGCACTGATCACGTGACTGATCATGCACTGATCACGTGGCTATCATGCACTGATCACGTGACTGATCATGCACTGACCACGTGGCTATCATGCACTGATCACGTGGCTGATCATGCATGGATCACGTGGCTGATCATGCACTGATCACGTGGCTGATCATGCACTGATCACGTGGCTATCATGCACTGCTCACGTGGCTGATCATGCACTGATCACGTAGCTATCATGCACTGACCACGTGGCTGATCATGCACTGTTCAAGTGGCTGATCATGCACTGATCACGTGGCAGATCATGCACTGATCACGTGGCTGATCATGCACTGATCACGTGGCTGATCATACACTGATCACGTGACTGATCATGCACTGATCACGTGGCTATCATGCACTGATCACGTGGCTGATCATACATGATCACGTGACTGATCATGCACTGATCACGTGGATGATCATGCACTGATCACGTGACTGATCATGCACTGATCACGGTCTGATCATGCACTGATCACGTGGCTATCATGCACTGCTCACGTGGCTGATCATGCCATGATCACGCAGCTACCATGTACTGGTCACATGACTGATCATGCACTGATCACGTGACTGATCATGCAGTGATCACGTGGCTATCATGCACTACTCACGTGGCTGATCATGCAATGATCATGTAGCTACCATGTACTGGTCACGTGAATGATCATGCACCCATCACGTGACTGATCATGCACTGATCACGTGGCTATCATGCACTGATCACGAGACCGATCATGCACTGTTCACGTCTATATCATGCACTGATCACATGACTGCCCATGCACTGATCACGTGGATGATCATACACTAATCTTGTGACAGATCATGCACTGATCACGTGGCTGATCATGCACTGATACCGTGACTGAGCATGGACTGATCACATGACTATCATGTAGTGATCACGTGACTTAATGGCGCTGATCATGTGACTGATCATGCGCTGATCATGTTTGCTATCATACACTGATCATGTGCCTCTGGAGGCAATAAACAAAGAGCTGAGTAGGCACGAATCAAACAGTCAGCAGGCAATAATCATGGAACTCAGGTGTGAGGAATCATGCTGCTCAGCTGGCAATAATCAAGCAGCTGAGCAGGCAGGAATTATGCAGCACAGCTGGCAATTGTCAAGCAGATGACAGGCAGGAATCGTGCAGCTCAGCTGGCACTTGTCAAGCAGATGAGCAGACAGTAATCACGCAGCTCAGCAGGCCCAGATCACGTGACTGAGCATGCACTGTTCACGTGGCTGATCATACACTGATCACGCGATGATCATGCACTGATCACTTGGATATCATGCACTGCTCACGTGGCTGATCATGCACTGTTCACGTGTCTGACCATGCACTGATCACGTGGCTGATCATACACTGCTCACGTAACTGATCATGCACTGATCACGTGGCTATCATGCACTGATCACGTGGCTGAACATGCACTGTTCACGTGGCTGATCACACACCTGTCACGCGACATATCATGCACTGATCACGTGGCACTCATGCACTGATCACGTGGCTGATCATACTCTGCTCACGTAAACCATGCACACATCACGTGGCTATCATGCACTGCTCACGTGCTCATGCAATGATCACGTAGCAACCATATACTGGTCATGTGACTGATCATGCACTGATCACGACTATCATGCACTGATCACGGCTCATCATGCACTGATCACGTGGCTGATCACACATGATCACGTGACTGATCATGCACTGATCACGTGGCTGGCGCACTGATCACGTGGCTGATCATGCACCGATCACGTGGCTACCATGCACTGATCACGTGGCTGATCACACACTGATCATGACTGATCATGCACTGATCACGTGGCTATCATGCACTGATCACGTGGCTATCATGCACTGATCACGTGGCTGATCAGGCAATGATCACGTAGCTACCATGTACTGGTCACGTGACTGATCATGCACTGATCACGTAATTGATCATGCACTGATCATGTGGCTGATCATGCACTGATCACGTGGCTGATCATACACTGATCACATGACTGATCATGCACTGATCACGTGACTGATCATGCACTGATCACGTGGCTATCATGCACTGATCACTCTATACATGCACTGATCACGTGGCTGATCATGCACTGATCACGTGGCTGATCATGCACTGATCACGTGACTGATCATGCACTGATCACGTGGCTATCATGCACTGCTCACGTGGCTGATCATGCCATGATCACGCAGCTACCATGTACTGGTCACATGACTGATCATGCACTGATCACGTGACTGATCATGCAGTGATCACGTGGCTATCATGAACTACTCACGTGGCTGATCATGCAATGATCATGTAGCTACTATGTACAGGTCACGTGAATGATCATACACCCATCAGGTGACTGATCATGCACTGATCACGTGGCTATCATGCACTGATCACGAGACTGATCATGCACTGTTCACGCCTATATCATGCACTGATCACATGACTGCCCATGCACTGATCACGTGGATGATCATACACTAATCTTGTGACAGATCATGCACTGATCACGTGGCTGATCATGCACTGATACCGTGACTGAGCATGGACTGATCACATGACTATCATGCAGTGATCACGTGACTTAATGGCGCTGATCATGTGACTGATCATGCGCTGATCATGTTTGCTATCATACACTGATCATGTGCCTCTGGAGGCAATAAACAAAGAGCTGAGTAGGCACGAATCAAACAGTCAGCAGGCAATAATCATGGAACTCAGGTGTGAGGAATCATGCTGCTCAGCTGGCAATAATCAAGCAGCTGAGGAGGCAGGAATTACGCAGCACAGCTGGCAATTGTCAAGCAGATGACAGGCAGGAATCGTGCAGCTCAGCTGGCAATTGTCAAGCAGATGAGCAGACAGTAATCACGCAGCTCAGCAGGCCCAGATCACGTGACTGAGCATGCACTGTTCACGTGGCTGATCATACACTGATCACGTGATGATCATGCACTGATCACTTGGATATCATGCACTGATCACGTGGCTGATCATGCACTGATCACGCAGCTACCATGCACTGATCACGTGACTGATCATGCACTGATCACGTGACTGATCATGCACTGATCACGTGGCTATCATGCACTGATCACGTGGCTGATCATGCATGATCACGCAGCTATCATGTACTGGTCACGTGACTGATCATGCACTGATCACGCAACTGATCATGCACTGATCACGTGGCTATCATGCACTGATCACGTGGCTGATCATGCACTGATCACGTGGCTGATCACACACCTGTCACGTGACATATCATGCACTGATCACGTGGCACTCATGCACTGATCACGTGGCTGATCATACACTGATCACGTAACTCATGCACACATCACGTGGCTATCATGCACTGATCACGTGGCTGTCATGCAATGATCACGTAGCAACCATATACTGGTCACGTGACTGATCATGCACTGATCACGTAAATGATCATGCACTGTTCACGTGACTGATCATGCACTGATCACGTGACTGATCATGCACTGATCACGTGGCTATCATGCACTGATCACGTGGCTGATCATGCAACGATCACGTAGCAACCATGTACTGGTCACGTGACTGATCATGCACTGATCACGTAATTGATCCTGCACTGATCACGTGGTCATGCACTGATCACGTGGCTGATCACACATGTATCACGACTGATCATGCACTGATCACGTGGCTATCATGCACTGATCACGTGGCTGTCATGCACTGATCACGTGATATCATGCACTGATCACGTGACTGATCACACACGATCACATGACTGATCATGCACTGATCACGTGGCTATCATGCACTGATCACGTGGCTATCATGCACTGATCACGTGGCTGATCATGCAATGATCACGTAGCTACCATGTACTGGTCACGTGACTGATCATGCACTGATCACGTAATTGATCATGCACTGATCATGTGGCTGATCATGCACTGATCACGTGGCTGATCATACACTGATCACATAACTGATCATGCACTGATCACGTGACTGATCACACTGACGTGGCTATCATGCACTGATCACGTGGCTGACATACACTGATCACGTGACTGATCATGCACTGATCACGTGGCTGATCATGCACTGATCACGTGACTGATCATGCACTGATCTCGTGTCTGATCATGCACTGATCACGTGGCTATCATGCACTGCTCACGTGGCTGATCATGCCATGATCACGCAGCTACCATGTACTGGTCACATGACTGATCATGCACTGATCACGTGACTGATCATGCAGTGATCACGTGGCTATCATGCACTACTCACGTGGCTGATCATGCAATGATCATGTAGCTAATGTACAGGTCACGTGAATGATCATACCCATCAGGTGACTGATCATGCACTGATCACGTGGCTATCATGCACTGATCACGAGACTGATCATGCACTGTTCACGCCTATATCATGCACTGATCACATGACTGCCCATGCACTGATCACGTGGATGATCATACACTAATCTTGTGACAGATCATGCACTGATCACGTGGCTGATCATGCACTGATACCGCGATTGAGCATGGACTGATCACATGACTATCATGTAGTGATCACGTGACTTAATGGCGCTGATCATGTGACTGATCATGCGCTGATCATGTTTGCTATCATACACTGATCATGTGCCTCTGGAGGCAATAAACAAAGAGCTGAGTAGGCACGAATCAAACAGTCAGCAGGCAATAATCATGGAACTCAGGTGTGAGGAATCATGCTGCTCAGCTGGCAATAATCAAGCAGCTGAGCAGGCAGGAATTACGCAGCACAGCTGGCAATTGTCAAGCAGATGACAGGCAGGAATCGTGCAGCTCAGCTGGCAATTGTCAAGCAGATGAGCAGACAGTAATCACGCAGCTCAGCAGGCCCAGATCACGTGACTGAGCATGCACTGTTCACGTGGCTGATCATACACTGATCACGCGATGATCATGCACTGATCACTTGGATATCATGCACTGATCACGTGGCTGATCATACACTGTTCACGTGTCTGACCATGCACTGATCACGTGGCTGATCATACACTGCTCACGTAACTGATCATGCACTGATCACGTGGCTATCATGCACTGATCACGTGGCTGAACATGCACTGTTCACGTGGCTGATCACACACCTGTCACGCGACATATCATGCACTGATCACGTGGCACTCATGCACTGATCACGTGGCTGATCATACTCTGCTCACGTAACTCATGCACACATCACGTGGCTATCATGCACTGCTCACGTGGCTGTCATGGAATGATCACGTAGCAACCATGTACTGGTCACGTGACTGATCATGCACTGATCACGTAATTGATCATGCACTGATCACGTGGCTGATCATGCACTGATCACGTGGCTGATCACACATGATCACGTGACTGATCATGCACTGATCACGTGGCTCATGCACTGATCACGTGGCTGATCATGCACTGATCACGTGGATATCATGCACTGATCACGTGGCTGATCGCACACGTATCACATGACTGATCATGCACTGATCACGTGGCTATCATGCACTGATCACGTGGCTATCATGCACTGATCACGTGGCTGATCAGGCAATGATCACGTAGCTACCATGTACTGTCACGTGACTGATCATGCACTGATCACGTAATTGATCATGCACTGATCACGTGGCTGATCATGCACTGATCACGTGGCTGATCATACACTGATCACATAACTGATCATGCACTGATCACGTGACTGATCATGCACTGATCACGTGGCTATCATGCACTGATCACTTGGCTGACATACACTGATCACGTGGCTGATCATGCACTGATCACGTGGCTGATCATGCACTGATCACGTGACTGATCATGCACTGATCACGTGGCTATCATGCACTGCTCACGTGGCTGATCATGCCATGATCACGCAGCTACCATGTACTGGTCACATGACTGATCATGCACTGATCACGTGACTGATCATGCAGTGATCACGTGGCTGTCATGCACTACTCACGTGGCTGATCATGCAATGATCATGTAGCTACCATGTACAGGTCACGTGAATGATCATACACCCATCAGGTGACTGATCATGCACTGATCACGTGGCTATCATGCACTGATCACGAGACTGATCATGCACTGTTCACGCCTATATCATGCACTGATCACATGACTGCCCATGCACCGATCACGTGGATGATCATACACTAATCTTGTGACAGATCATGCACTGATCACGTGGCTGATCATGCACTGATACCGTGACTGAGCATGGACTGATCACATGACTATCATGCAGTGATCACGTGACTTAATGGCGCTGATCATGTGACTGATCATGCGCTGATCATGTTTGCTATCATACACTGATCATGTGCCTCTGGAGGCAATAAACAAAGAGCTGAGTAGGCACGAATCAAACAGTCAGCAGGCAATAATCATGGAACTCAGGTGTGAGGAATCATGCTGCTCAGCTGGCAATAATCAAGCAGCTGAGCAGGCAGGAATTACGCAGCACAGCTGGCAATTGTCAAGCAGATGACAGGCAGGAATCGTGCAGCTCAGCTGGCAATTGTCAAGCAGATGAGCAGACAGTAATCACGCAGCTCAGCAGGCCCAGATCACGTGACTGAGCATGCACTGTTCACGTGGCTGATCATACACTGATCACGTGATGATCATGCACTGATCACTTGGATATCATGCACTGATCACGTGGCTGATCATGCATGATCACGTGCTACCATGCACTGATCACGTGACTGATCATGCACTGATCACGTGACTGATCATGCACTGATCACGTGGCTATCATGCACTGATCACGTGGCTGATCATGCATGATCACGCAGCTACCATGCACTGATCACATGACTGATCATACATGATCACGTGACTGATCATGCACTGATCACGTGGCTATCATGCACTGATCACGTGGCTGATCATGCACTGATCACGTGGCTGATCACACACCGGTCACGTGACATATCATGCACTGATCACGTGGCACTCATGCACTGATCACGTGGCTGATCATACTCTGATCACGTAACTCATGCACTGATCACGTGGCTATCATGCACTGCTCACGTGGCTGATCATGGAATGATCACGTAGCAACCATATACTGGTAACGTGACTGATCATGCAAAGATCACGTAAATGATCATGCACTGATCACGTGACTGATCATGCACTGATCACGTGACTGATCATGCACTGATCACGTGGCTATCATGCACTGATCACGTGGCTGATCATGCAACGATCACGTAGCAACCATGTACTGGTCACGTGACTGATCATGCACTGATCACGTAATTGATCATGCACTGATCACGTGGCTCATCATGCACTGATCACGTGGCTGATCACACATGTACCACGTGACTGATCATGCACTGATCACGTGGCTCTCATGCACTGATCACGTGGCTGTCATGCACTGATCACGTGGATATCATGCACTGATCACGTGGCTGATCACACACGATCACATGACTGATCATGCACTGATCACGTGACTGATCATGCACTGATCACGTGGCTATCATGCACTGATCACGTGGCTGATCATGCAATGATCACGTAGCTACCATGCACTGGTCACGTGACTGATCATGCACTGATCACGCAATTGATCATGCACTGATCACGTGGCTGATCGCGCACTGATCACGTGGCTGATCATACACTGATCACGTAACTGATCATGCACTGATCACGTGACTGATCATGCACTGATCACGTGGCTATCATGCACTGATCACTTGGCTGACATGCACTGATCACGTGGCTGATCATGCACTGATCACGTGGCTGATCATGCACTGATCACGTGACTGATCATGCACTGATCACGTGGCTATCATGCACTGCTCACGTGGCTGATCATGCCATGATCACGCAGCTACCATGTACTGGTCACATGACTGATCATGCACTGATCACGTGACTGATCATGCAGTGATCACGTGGCTATCATGCACTACTCACGTGGCTGATCATGCAATGATCATGTAGCTACCATGTACAGGTCACGTGAATGATCATGCACCCATCAGGTGACTGATCATGCACTGATCACGTGGCTATCATGCACTGATCACGAGACTGATCATGCACTGATCACGTCTATATCATGCACTGATCACATGACTGCCCATGCACTGATCACGTGGATGATCATACACTAATCTTGCGACAGATCATGCACTGATCACGTGGCTGATCATGCACTGATACCGCGACTGAGCATGGACTGATCACATGACTATCATGTAGTGATCACGTGACTTAATGGCGCTGATCATGTGACTGATCATGCGCTGATCATGTTTGCTATCATACACTGATCATGTGCCTCTGGAGGCAATAAACAAAGAGCTGAGTAGGCACGAATCAAACAGTCAGCAGGCAATAATCATGGAACTCAGTGTGAGGAATCATGCTGCTCAGCTGGCAATAATCAAGCAGCTGAGCAGGCAGGAATTACGCAGCACAGCTGGCAATTGTCAAGCAGATGACAGGCAGGAATCGTGCAGCTCAGCTGGCAATTGTCAAGCAGATGAGCAGACAGTAATCACGCAGCTCAGCAGGCCCAGATCACGTGACTGAGCATGCACTGTTCACGTGGCTGATCATACACTGATCACGCGATGATCATGCACTGATCACTTGGATATCATGCACTGATCACGTGGCTGATCATACACTGTTCACGCGTCTGACCATGCACTGATCACGTGGCTGATCATACACTGCTCACGTAACTGATCATGCACTGATCACGTGGCTATCATGCACTGATCACGTGGCTGAACATGCACTGTTCACGTGGCTGATCACACACCTGTCACGTGACATATCATGCACTGATCACGTGGCACTCATGCACTGATCACGTGGCTGATCATACTCTGCTCACGCAACTCATGCACACATCACGTGGCTATCATGCACTGCTCACGTGGTTCGTCATGGAATGATCACGTAGCAACCATATACTGGTCACGTGACTGATCATGCAAGATCACGTAAATGATCATGCACTGTTCACGTGACTGATCATGTACTGATCACGTGACTGATCATGCACTGATCACGTGGCTATCATGCACTGCTCACGTGGCTGATCATGCAACGATCACGTAGCAACCATGTACTGGTCACGTGACTGATCATGCACTGATCACGTAATTGATCCTGCACTGATCACGCGGCTCATCATGCACTGATCACGTGGCTGATCACACATGTATCACGTGACTGATCATGCACTGATCACGTGGCTATCATGCACTTATCACGTGGCTGTCATGCACTGATCACGTGGATATCATGCACTGATCACGTGGCTGATCACACACGTATCACATGACTGATCATGCACTGATCACGTGGCTATCATGCACTGATCACGTGGCTATCATGCACTGATCACGTGGCTGATCATGCAATGATCACGTAGCTACCATGTACTGGTCACGTGACTGATCATGCACTGATCACGCAATTGATCATGCACTGATCATGTGGCTGATCATGCACTGATCACGTGGCTGATCATACACTGATCACATAACTGATCATGCACTGATCACGTGACTGATCATGCACCGATCACGCGGCTATCATGCACTGATCACTTGGCTGACACACTGATCACGCGCCTGGTCATGCACTGATCACGTGGCTGATCATGCACTGATCACGTGACTGATCATGCACTGATCACGCGTCTGATCATGCACTGATCACGTGGCTATCATGCACTGCTCACGTGGCTGATCATGCCATGATCACGCAGCTACCATGTACTGGTCACACGACTGATCATGCACTGATCACGTGACTGATCATGCAGTGATCACGCGGCTATCATGAACTACTCACGTGGCTGATCATGCAATGATCACGTAGCTACCATGTACAGGTCACGTGAATGATCATACACCCATCAGGTGACTGATCATGCACTGATCACGTGGCTATCATGCACTGATCACGAGACTGATCATGCACTGATCACGTCTATATCATGCACTGATCACATGACTGCCCATGCACTGATCACGTGGATGATCATACACTAATCTTGTGACAGATCATGCACTGATCACGTGGCTGATCATGCACTGATACCGTGACTGAGCATGGACTGATCACATGACTATCATGTAGTGATCACGTGACTTAATGGCGCTGATCATGTGACTGATCATGCGCTGATCATGTTTGCTATCATACACTGATCATGTGCCTCTGGAGGCAATAAACAAAGAGCTGAGTAGGCACGAATCAAACAGTCAGCAGGCAATAATCATGGAACTCAGGTGTGAGGAATCATGCTGCTCAGCTGGCAATAATCAAGCAGCTGAGCAGGCAGGAATTACGCAGCACAGCTGGCAATTGTCAAGCAGATGACAGGCAGGAATCGTGCAGCTCAGCTGGCAATTGTCAAGCAGATGAGCAGACAGTAATCACGCAGCTCAGCAGGCCCAGATCACGTGACTGAGCATGCACTGTTCACGTGGCTGATCATACACTGATCACGTGATGATCATGCACTGATCACTTGGATATCATGCACTGATCACGTGGCTGATCATACACTGTTCACGTGTCTGACCATGCACTGATCACGTGGCTGATCATACACTGCTCACGTAACTGATCATGCACTGATCACGTGGCTATCATGCACTGATCACGTGGCTGAACATGCACTGTTCACGTGGCTGATCACACACCTGTCACGTGACATATCATGCACTGATCACGTGGCACTCATGCACTGATCACGTGGCTGATCATACTCTGCTCACGTAACTCATGCACACATCACGTGGCTATCATGCACTGCTCACGTGGCTCGCCATGGAATGATCACGTAGCAACCATATACTGGTCACGTGACTGATCATGCAAAGATCACGTAAATGATCATGCACTGTTCACGTGACTGATCATGTACTGATCACGTGACTGATCATGCACTGATCACGTGGCTATCATGCACTGCTCACGTGGCTGATCATGCAACGATCACGTAGCAACCATGTACTGGTCACGTGACTGATCATGCACTGATCACGTAACTGATCCTGCACTGATCACGTGGCTCATCATGCACTGATCACGTGGCTGATCACACATGTATCACGTGACTGATCATGCACTGATCACGTGGCTCTCATGCACTGATCACGTGGCTGCCATGCACTGATCACGTGGATATCATGCACTGATCACGTGGCTGATCACACACGTATCACATGACTGATCATGCACCGATCACGCGGCTATCATGCACTGATCACGTGGCTATCATGCACTGATCACGTGGCTGATCAGGCACTGATCACGTAGCTACCATGTACTGATCACGTGACTGATCATGCACTGATCACGTGATTGATCATGCACTGATCACTGATCATGCACTGATCACGTGGCTGATCATGCACTGATCACGTGACTGATCATGCACTGATCACGTGGCTATCATGCACTGATCACGTGGCTGATCATGCACTGATCACGTGCCTGATCATGCACTGATCACGTGGCTGATCATGCACTGATCACGTGACTGATCATGCACTGATCACGCGTCTGATCATGCACTGATCACGTGGCTATCATGCACTGCTCACGTGGCTGATCATGCCATGATCACGCAGCTACCATGTACTGGTCACATGACTGATCATGCACTGATCACGTGACTGATCATGCAGTGATCACGTGGCTATCATGCACTACTCACGTGGCTGATCATGCAATGATCATGTAGCTACCATGTACAGGTCACGTGAATGATCATACACCCATCAGGTGACTGATCATGCACTGATCACGTGGCTATCATGCACTGATCACGAGACTGATCATGCACTGATCACGCCTATATCATGCACTGATCACATGACTGCCCATGCACTGATCACGTGGATGATCATACACTAATCTTGTGACAGATCATGCACTGATCACGTGGCTGATCATGCACTGATACCGTGACTGAGCATGGACTGATCACATGACTATCATGTAGTGATCACGTGACTTAATGGCGCTGATCATGTGACTGATCATGCGCTGATCATGTTTGCTATCATACACTGATCATGTGCCTCTGGAGGCAATAAACAAAGAGCTGAGTAGGCACGAATCAAACAGTCAGCAGGCAATAATCATGGAACTCAGGTGTGAGGAATCATGCTGCTCAGCTGGCAATAATCAAGCAGCTGAGCAGGCAGGAATTACGCAGCACAGCTGGCAATTGTCAAGCAGATGACAGGCAGGAATCGTGCAGCCCAGCTGGCAATTGTCAAGCAGATGAGCAGACAGTAATCACGCAGCTCAGCAGGCCCAGATCACGTGACTGAGCATGCACTGTTCACGTGGCTGATCATACACTGATCACGTGATGATCATGCACTGATCACTTGGATATCATGCACTGATCACGTGGCTGATCATACACTGTTCACGGTTCTGACCATGCACTGATCACGTGGCTGATCATACACTGCTCACGTAACTGATCATGCACTGATCACGTGGCTATCATGCACTGATCACGTGGCTGAACATGCACTGTTCACGTGGCTGATCACACACCTGTCACGTGATATATCATGCACTGATCACGTGGCACTCATGCACTGATCACGTGGCTGATCATACTCTGCTCACGTAACTCATGCACACATCACGTGGCTATCATGCACTGCTCACGTGGCTCGTCATGGAATGATCACGTAGCAACCATATACTGGTCACGTGACTGATCATGCAAAGATCACGTAAATGATCATGCACTGTTCACGTGACTGATCATGTACTGATCACGTGACTGATCATGCACTGATCACGTGGCTATCATGCTCTGCTCACGTGGCTGATCATGCAACGATCACGTAGCAACCATGTACTGGTCACGTGACTGATCATGCACTGATCACGTAATTGATCCTGCACTGATCACGTGGCTCATCATGCACTGATCACGTGGCTGATCACACATGTATCACGTGACTGATCATGCACTGATCACGTGGCTCATGCACTGATCACGTGGCTGTCATGCACTGATCACGTGGATATCATGCACTGATCACGTGGCTGATCACACACGTATCACATGACTGATCATGCACTGATCACGTGGCTATCATGCACTGATCACGTGGCTATCATGCACTGATCACGTGGCTGATCAGGCAATGATCACGTAGCTACCATGTACTGGTCACGTGACTGATCATGCACTGATCACGTAATTGATCATGCACTGATCACGTGGCTGATCATGCACTGATCACGTGGCTGATCATACACTGATCACGTAACTGATCATGCACTGATCACGTGGCTATCATGCACTGATCACGTGGCTGACATGCACTGATCACGTGCTGATCATGCACTGATCACGTGGCTGATCATGCACTGATCACGTGACTGATCATGCACTGATCACGTGACTGATCATGCACTGATCACGTGGCTATCATGCACTGATCACGTGGCTGATCATGCCATGATCACGCAGCTACCATGTACTGGTCACATGACTGATCATGCACTGATCACGTGACTGATCATGCAGTGATCACGTGGCTATCATGAACTACTCACGTGGCTGATCATGCAATGATCATGTAGCTACCATGTACAGGTCACGTGAATGATCATACACCCATCAGGTGACTGATCATGCACTGATCACGTGGCTATCATGCACTGATCACGAGACTGATCATGCACTGATCACGTCTATATCATGCACTGATCACATGACTGCCCATGCACTGATCACGTGGATGATCATACACTAATCTTGTGACAGATCATGCACTGATCACGTGGCTGATCATGCACTGATACCGTGACTGAGCATGGACTGATCACATGACTATCATGTAGTGATCACGTGACTTAATGGCGCTGATCATGTGACTGATCATGCGCTGATCATGTTTGCTATCATACACTGATCATGTGCCTCTGGAGGCAATAAACAAAGAGCTGAGTAGGCACGAATCAAACAGTCAGCAGGCAATAATCATGGAACTCAGGTGTGAGGAATCATGCTGCTCAGCTGGCAATAATCAAGCAGCTGAGCAGGCAGGAATTACGCAGCACAGCTGGCAATTGTCAAGCAGATGACAGGCAGGAATCGTGCAGCTCAGCTGGCAATTGTCAAGCAGATGAGCAGACAGTAATCACGCAGCTCAGCAGGCCCTGATCACGTGACTGAGCATGCACTGTTCACGTGGCTGATCATACACTGATCACGTGATGATCATGCACTGATCACGTGGCTGATCATACACTGTTCACGTGTCTGACCATGCACTGATCACGTGGCTGATCATACACTGCTCACGTAACTGATCATGCACTGATCACGTGGCTATCATGCACTGATCACGTGGCTGAACATGCACTGATCACGTGGCTGATCACACACCTGTCACGTGACATATCATGCACTGATCACGTGGCACTCATGCACTGATCACGTGGCTGATCATACTCTGCTCACGTAACTCATGCACACATCACGTGGCTATCATGCACTGCTCACGTGGCTGTCATGGAATGATCACGTAGCAACCATATACTGGTCACGTGACTGATCATGCACTGATCACGTAAATGATCATGCACTGATCACGTGACTGATCATGCACTGATCACGTGACTGATCATGCACTGATCACGTGGCTATCATGCACTGATCACGTGGCTGATCATGCACTGATCACGTGGCTATCATGCACTGATCACGTGGCTGATCATGCACTGATCACGTGGCTGATCATGCACTGATCACGTGGCTATCATGCACTGATCACGTGACTGATCATGCACTGATCACGTGACTGATCATGCACTGATCACGTGGCTGATCATGCACTGATCACGTGGCTGATCATGCACTGATCACGTGACTGATCATGCACTGATCACGTGACTGATCATGCACTGATCACGTGACTGATCATGCACTGATCACGTGGCTATCATGCACTGATCACGTGGCTGATCATGCATGATCACGCAGCTATCATGTACTGGTCACGTGACTGATCATGCACTGATCACGTGGCTGATCATGCACTGATCACGTGACTGATCATGCACTGATCACGTGGCTGATCATGCACTGATCACGTGGCTGATCATGCACTGATCACGTGGCTGATCACACACTGTCACGTGACTATCATGCACTGATCACGTGGCTATCATGCACTGATCACGTGGCTGATCATACACTGATCACGTAACTCATGCACATCACGTGGCTATCATGCACTGATCACGTGGCTGTCATGCAATGATCACGTAGCAACCATATACTGGTCACGTGACTGATCATGCACTGATCACGCAACTGATCATGCACTGATCACGTGACTGATCATGCACTGATCACGTGACTGATCATGCACTGATCACGTGGCTATCATGCACTGCTCACGTGGCTGATCATGCAACGATCACGTAGCAACCATGTACTGGTCACGTGACTGATCATGCACTGATCACGTAACTGATCATGCACTGATCACGTGGCTCATCATGCACTGATCACGTGGCTGATCACACATGATCACGTGACTGATCATGCACTGATCACGTGGCTATCATGCACTGATCACGTGGCTGTCATGCACTGATCACGTGGCTGATCACACACGATCACATGACTGATCATGCACTGATCACGTGGCTGATCATGCACTGATCACGTGGCTATCATGCACTGATCACGTGGCTGATCATGCAATGATCACGTAGCTACCATGTACTGATCACGTGACTGATCATGCACTGATCACGTGACTGATCATGCACTGATCACGTGGCTGATCATGCACTGATCACGTGGCTGATCATGCACTGATCACGTAACTGATCATGCACTGATCACGTGACTGATCATGCACTGATCACGTGGCTATCATGCACTGATCACGTGGCTGATCATACACTGATCACGTGACTGATCATGCACTGATCACGTGGCTGATCATGCACTGATCACGTGACTGATCATGCACTGATCACGTGTCTGATCATGCACTGATCACGTGGCTATCATGCACTGCTCACGTGGCTGATCATGCCATGATCACGCAGCTACCATACTGGTCACATGACTGATCATGCACTGATCACGTGACTGATCATGCAGTGATCACGTGGCTATCATGCACTACTCACGTGGCTGATCATGCAATGATCATGTAGCTACCATGTACAGGTCACGTGAATGATCATACACCCATCAGGTGACTGATCATGCACTGATCACGTGGCTATCATGCACTGATCACGAGACTGATCATGCACTGATCACGTCTATATCATGCACTGATCACATGACTGCCCATGCACTGATCACGTGGATGATCATACACTAATCTTGTGACAGATCATGCACTGATCACGTGGCTGATCATGCACTGATACCGTGACTGAGCATGGACTGATCACATGACTATCATGTAGTGATCACGTGACTTAATGGCGCTGATCATGTGACTGATCATGCGCTGATCATGTTTGCTATCATACACTGATCATGTGCCTCTGGAGGCAATAAACAAAGAGCTGAGTAGGCACGAATCAAACAGTCAGCAGGCAATAATCATGGAACTCAGGTGTGAGGAATCATGCTGCTCAGCTGGCAATAATCAAGCAGCTGAGCAGGCAGGAATTACGCAGCACAGCTGGCAATTGTCAAGCAGATGACAGGCAGGAATCGTGCAGCTCAGCTGGCAATTGTCAAGCAGATGAGCAGACAGTAATCACGCAGCTCAGCAGGCCCAGATCACGTGACTGAGCATGCACTGTTCACGTGGCTGATCATACACTGATCACGTGATGATCATGCACTGATCACTTGGATATCATGCACTGATCACGTGGCTGATCATACACTGTTCACGTGTCTGACCATGCACTGATCACGTGGCTGATCATACACTGCTCACGTAACTGATCATGCACTGATCACGTGGCTATCATGCACTGATCACGTGGCTGAACATGCACTGTTCACGTGGCTGATCACACACCTGTCACGTGACATATCATGCACTGATCACGTGGCACTCATGCACTGATCACGTGGCTGATCATACTCTGCTCACGTAACTCATGCACACATCACGTGGCTATCATGCACTGCTCACGTGGCTCGTCATGGAATGATCACGTAGCAACCATATACTGGTCACGTGACTGATCATGCACTGATCACGTAAATGATCATGCACTGTTCACGTGACTGATCATGTACTGATCACGTGACTGATCATGCACTGATCACGTGGCTATCATGCTCTGCTCACGTGGCTGATCATGCAACGATCACGTAGCAACCATGTACTGGTCACGTGACTGATCATGCACTGATCACGTAATTGATCCTGCACTGATCACGTGGCTCATCATGCACTGATCACGTGGCTGATCACACATGTATCACGTGACTGATCATGCACTGATCACGTGGCTCTCATGCACTGATCACGTGGCTGTCATGCACTGATCACGTGGATATCATGCACTGATCACGTGGCTGATCACACACGTATCACATGACTGATCATGCACTGATCACGTGGCTATCATGCACTGATCACGTGGCTATCATGCACTGATCACGTGGCTGATCATGCAATGATCACGTAGCTACCATGTACTGGTCACGTGACTGATCATGCACTGATCACGTAATTGATCATGCACTGATCATGTGGCTGATCATGCACTGATCACGTGGCTGATCATACACTGATCACGTGACTGATCATGCACTGATCACGTGACTGATCATGCACTGATCACGTGGCTATCATGCACTGATCACGTGGCTGATCATACACTGATCACGTGCCTGATCATGCACTGATCACGTGGCTGATCATGCACTGATCACGTGACTGATCATGCACTGATCACGTGGCTATCATGCACTGCTCACGTGGCTGATCATGCCATGATCACGCAGCTACCATGTACTGGTCACATGACTGATCATGCACTGATCACGTGACTGATCATGCAGTGATCACGTGGCTATCATGAACTACTCACGTGGCTGATCATGCAATGATCATGTAGCTACCATGTACAGGTCACGTGAATGATCATACACCCATCAGGTGACTGATCATGCACTGATCACGTGGCTATCATGCACTGATCACGAGACTGATCATGCACTGATCACGTCTATATCATGCACTGATCACATGACTGCCCATGCACTGATCACGTGGATGATCATACACTAATCTTGTGACAGATCATGCACTGATCACGTGGCTGATCATGCACTGATACCGTGACTGAGCATGGACTGATCACATGACTATCATGTAGTGATCACGTGACTTAATGGCGCTGATCATGTGACTGATCATGCGCTGATCATGTTTGCTATCATACACTGATCATGTGCCTCTGGAGGCAATAAACAAAGAGCTGAGTAGGCACGAATCAAACAGTCAGCAGGCAATAATCATGGAACTCAGGTGTGAGGAATCATGCTGCTCAGCTGGCAATAATCAAGCAGCTGAGCAGGCAGGAATTACGCAGCACAGCTGGCAATTGTCAAGCAGATGACAGGCAGGAATCGTGCAGCTCAGCTGGCAATTGTCAAGCAGATGAGCAGACAGTAATCACGCAGCTCAGCAGGCCCAGATCACGTGACTGAGCATGCACTGTTCACGTGGCTGATCATACACTGATCACGTGATGATCATGCACTGATCACTTGGATATCATGCACTGATCACGTGGCTGATCATACACTGTTCACGTGTCTGACCATGCACTGATCACGTGGCTGATCATACACTGCTCACGTAACTGATCATGCACTGATCACGTGGCTATCATGCACTGATCACGTGGCTGAACATGCACTGTTCACGTGGCTGATCACACACCTGTCACGTGACATATCATGCACTGATCACGTGGCACTCATGCACTGATCACGTGGCTGATCATACTCTGCTCACGTAACTCATGCACACATCACGTGGCTATCATGCACTGCTCACGTGGCTCGTCATGGAATGATCACGTAGCAACCATATACTGGTCACGTGACTGATCATGCAAAGATCACGTAAATGATCATGCACTGTTCACGTGACTGATCATGTACTGATCACGTGACTGATCATGCACTGATCACGTGGCTATCATGCTCTGCTCACGTGGCTGATCATGCAACGATCACGTAGCAACCATGTACTGGTCACGTGACTGATCATGCACTGATCACGTAATTGATCCTGCACTGATCACGTGGCTCATCATGCACTGATCACGTGGCTGATCACACATGTATCACGTGACTGATCATGCACTGATCACGTGGCTCTCATGCACTGATCACGTGGCTGTCATGCACTGATCACGTGGATATCATGCACTGATCACGTGGCTGATCACACACGTATCACATGACTGATCATGCACTGATCACGTGGCTATCATGCACTGATCACGTGGCTATCATGCACTGATCACGTGGCTGATCAGGCAATGATCACGTAGCTACCATGTACTGGTCACGTGACTGATCATGCACTGATCACGTAATTGATCATGCACTGATCATGTGGCTGATCATGCACTGATCACGTGGCTGATCATGCACTGATCACGTGACTGATCATGCACTGATCACGTGGCTATCATGCACTGATCACTGGCTGATCATACACTGATCACGTGCCTGATCATGCACTGATCACGTGGCTGATCATGCACTGATCACGTGACTGATCATGCACTGATCACGTGTCTGATCATGCACTGATCACGTGGCTATCATGCACTGCTCACGTGGCTGATCATGCCATGATCACGCAGCTACCATGTACTGGTCACATGACTGATCATGCACTGATCACGTGACTGATCATGCAGTGATCACGTGGCTATCATGCACTACTCACGTGGCTGATCATGCAATGATCATGTAGCTACCATGTACAGGTCACGTGAATGATCATACACCCATCAGGTGACTGATCATGCACTGATCACGTGGCTATCATGCACTGATCACGAGACTGATCATGCACTGATCACGTCTATATCATGCACTGATCACATGACTGCCCATGCACTGATCACGTGGATGATCATACACTAATCTTGTGACAGATCATGCACTGATCACGTGGCTGATCATGCACTGATACCGTGACTGAGCATGGACTGATCACATGACTATCATGTAGTGATCACGTGACTTAATGGCGCTGATCATGTGACTGATCATGCGCTGATCATGTTTGCTATCATACACTGATCATGTGCCTCTGGAGGCAATAAACAAAGAGCTGAGTAGGCACGAATCAAACAGTCAGCAGGCAATAATCATGGAACTCAGGTGTGAGGAATCATGCTGCTCAGCTGGCAATAATCAAGCAGCTGAGCAGGCAGGAATTACGCAGCACAGCTGGCAATTGTCAAGCAGATGACAGGCAGGAATCGTGCAGCTCAGCTGGCAATTGTCAAGCAGATGAGCAGACAGTAATCACGCAGCTCAGCAGGCCCAGATCACGTGACTGAGCATGCACTGTTCACGTGGCTGATCATACACTGATCACGTGATGATCATGCACTGATCACTTGGATATCATGCACTGATCACGTGGCTGATCATACACTGTTCACGTGTCTGACCATGCACTGATCACGTGGCTGATCATACACTGCTCACGTAACTGATCATGCACTGATCACGTGGCTATCATGCACTGATCACGTGGCTGAACATGCACTGTTCACGTGGCTGATCACACACCTGTCACGTGACATATCATGCACTGATCACGTGGCACTCATGCACTGATCACGTGGCTGATCATACTCTGCTCACGTAACTCATGCACACATCACGTGGCTATCATGCACTGCTCACGTGGCTCGTCATGGAATGATCACGTAGCAACCATATACTGGTCACGTGACTGATCATGCAAAGATCACGTAAATGATCATGCACTGTTCACGTGACTGATCATGTACTGATCACGTGACTGATCATGCACTGATCACGTGGCTATCATGCTCTGCTCACGTGGCTGATCATGCAACGATCACGTAGCAACCATGTACTGGTCACGTGACTGATCATGCACTGATCACGTAATTGATCCTGCACTGATCACGTGGCTCATCATGCACTGATCACGTGGCTGATCACACATGTATCACGTGACTGATCATGCACTGATCCGTGGCTCTCATGCACTGATCACGTGGCTGTCATGCACTGATCACGTGGATATCATGCACTGATCACGTGGCTGATCACACACGTATCACATGACTGATCATGCACTGATCACGTGGCTATCATGCACTGATCACGTGGCTATCATGCACTGATCACGTGGCTGATCATGCAATGATCACGTAGCTACCATGTACTGTCACGTGACTGATCATGCACTGATCACGTAATTGATCATGCACTGATCATGTGGCTGATCATGCACTGATCACGTGGCTGATCATGCACTGATCACGTGACTGATCATGCACTGATCACGTGGCTATCATGCACTGATCACGTGGCTGGACATACACTGATCACGTGCCTGATCATGCACTGATCACGTGGCTGATCATGCACTGATCACGTGACTGATCATGCACTGATCACGTGTCTGATCATGCACTGATCACGTGGCTATCATGCACTGCTCACGTGGCTGATCATGCCATGATCACGCAGCTACCATGTACTGGTCACATGACTGATCATGCACTGATCACGTGACTGATCATGCAGTGATCACGTGGCTATCATGAACTACTCACGTGGCTGATCATGCAATGATCATGTAGCTACCATGTACAGGTCACGTGAATGATCATACACCCATCAGGTGACTGATCATGCACTGATCACGTGGCTATCATGCACTGATCACGAGACTGATCATGCACTGTTCACGTCTATATCATGCACTGATCACATGACTGCCCATGCACTGATCACGTGGATGATCATACACTAATCTTGTGACAGATCATGCACTGATCACGTGGCTGATCATGCACTGATACCGTGACTGAGCATGGACTGATCACATGACTATCATGTAGTGATCACGTGACTTAATGGCGCTGATCATGTGACTGATCATGCGCTGATCATGTTTGCTATCATACACTGATCATGTGCCTCTGGAGGCAATAAACAAAGAGCTGAGTAGGCACGAATCAAACAGTCAGCAGGCAATAATCATGGAACTCAGGTGTGAGGAATCATGCTGCTCAGCTGGCAATAATCAAGCAGCTGAGCAGGCAGGAATTACGCAGCACAGCTGGCAATTGTCAAGCAGATGACAGGCAGGAATCGTGCAGCTCAGCTGGCAATTGTCAAGCAGATGAGCAGACAGTAATCACGCAGCTCAGCAGGCCCAGATCACGTGACTGAGCATGCACTGTTCACGTGGCTGATCATACACTGATCACGTGATGATCATGCACTGATCACGTGGCTGATCATGCACTGATCACGTGTCTGACCATGCACTGATCACGTGGCTGATCATACACTGCTCACGTAACTGATCATGCACTGATCACGTGGCTATCATGCACTGATCACGTGGCTGAACATGCACTGATCACGTGGCTGATCACACACCTGTCACGTGACATATCATGCACTGATCACGTGGCACTCATGCACTGATCACGTGGCTGATCATACACTGCTCACGTAACTCATGCACACATCACGTGGCTATCATGCACTGCTCACGTGGCTCGTCATGGAATGATCACGTAGCAACCATATACTGGTCACGTGACTGATCATGCACTGATCACGTAAATGATCATGCACTGATCACGTGACTGATCATGCACTGATCACGTGACTGATCATGCACTGATCACGTGGCTATCATGCACTGATCACGTGGCTGATCATGCACTGATCACGTGGCTATCATGCACTGATCACGTGGCTGATCATGCACTGATCACGTGGCTGATCATGCACTGATCACGTGGCTATCATGCACTGATCACGTGACTGATCATGCACTGATCACGTGACTGATCATGCACTGATCACGTGGCTGATCATGCACTGATCACGTGGCTGATCATGCACTGATCACGTGACTGATCATGCACTGATCACGTGACTGATCATGCACTGATCACGTGGCTGATCATGCACTGATCACGTGGCTATCATGCACTGATCACGTGGCTGATCATGCATGATCACGCAGCTATCATGCACTGATCACGTGACTGATCATGCACTGATCACGTGGCTGATCATGCACTGATCACGTGACTGATCATGCACTGATCACGTGGCTATCATGCACTGATCACGTGGCTGATCATGCACTGATCACGTGGCTGATCACACACTGTCACGTGACTATCATGCACTGATCACGTGGCTATCATGCACTGATCACGTGGCTGATCATACACTGATCACGTAACTCATGCACACATCACGTGGCTATCATGCACTGATCACGTGGCTGTCATGCAATGATCACGTAGCTACCATATACTGGTCACGTGACTGATCATGCACTGATCACGAATGATCATGCACTGATCACGTGACTGATCATGCACTGATCACGTGACTGATCATGCACTGATCACGTGGCTATCATGCACTGCTCACGTGGCTGATCATGCAACGATCACGTAGCAACCATGTACTGGTCACGTGACTGATCATGCACTGATCACGTAATTGATCATGCACTGATCACGTGGCTGATCATGCACTGATCACGTGGCTGATCACACATGATCACGTGACTGATCATGCACTGATCACGTGGCTATCATGCACTGATCACGTGGCTGATCATGCACTGATCACGTGGCTGATCACACACGATCACATGACTGATCATGCACTGATCACGTGGCTATCATGCACTGATCACGTGGCTATCATGCACTGATCACGTGGCTGATCATGCACTGATCACGTAGCTATCATGCACTGATCACGTGACTGATCATGCACTGATCACGTAACTGATCATGCACTGATCACGTGGCTGATCATGCACTGATCACGTGGCTGATCATGCACTGATCACGTGACTGATCATGCACTGATCACGTGACTGATCATGCACTGATCACGTGGCTATCATGCACTGATCACGTGGCTGATCATGCACTGATCACGTGGCTGATCATGCACTGATCACGTGGCTGATCATGCACTGATCACGTGACTGATCATGCACTGATCACGTGACTGATCATGCACTGATCACGTGGCTATCATGCACTGATCACGTGACTGATCATGCACTGATCACGTCTATATCATGCACTGATCACATGACTGCCCATGCACTGATCACGTGGATGATCATACACTAATCATGTGACAGATCATGCACTGATCACGTGGCTGATCATGCACTGATACCGTGACTGAGCATGGACTGATCACATGACTATCATGTAGTGATCACGTGACTTAATGGCGCTGATCATGTGACTGATCATGCACTGATCATGTTTGCTATCATACACTGATCATGTGCCTCTGGAGGCAATAAACAAAGAGCTGAGTAGGCACGAATCAAACAGTCAGCAGGCAATAATCATGGAACTCAGGTGTGAGGAATCATGCTGCTCAGCTGGCAATAATCAAGCAGCTGAGCAGGCAGGAATTACGCAGCACAGCTGGCAATTGTCAAGCAGATGACAGGCAGGAATCGTGCAGCTCAGCTGGCAATTGTCAAGCAGATGAGCAGACAGTAATCACGCAGCTCAGCAGGCCCAGATCACGTGACTGAGCATGCACTGTTCACGTGGCTGATCATACACTGATCACGTGATGATCATGCACTGATCACTTGGATATCATGCACTGATCACGTGGCTGATCATACACTGTTCACGTGTCTGACCATGCACTGATCACGTGGCTGATCATACACTGCTCACGTAACTGATCATGCACTGATCACGTGGCTATCATGCACTGATCACGTGGCTGAACATGCACTGTTCACGTGGCTGATCACACACCTGTCACGTGACATATCATGCACTGATCACGTGGCACTCATGCACTGATCACGTGGCTGATCATACTCTGCTCACGTAACTCATGCACACATCACGTGGCTATCATGCACTGCTCACGTGGCTCGTCATGGAATGATCACGTAGCAACCATATACTGGTCACGTGACTGATCATGCAAAGATCACGTAAATGATCATGCACTGTTCACGTGACTGATCATGTACTGATCACGTGACTGATCATGCACTGATCACGTGGCTATCATGCTCTGCTCACGTGGCTGATCATGCAACGATCACGTAGCAACCATGTACTGGTCACGTGACTGATCATGCACTGATCACGTAATTGATCCTGCACTGATCACGTGGCTCATCATGCACTGATCACGTGGCTGATCACACATGATCACGTGACTGATCATGCACTGATCACGTGGCTCTCATGCACTGATCACGTGGCTGTCATGCACTGATCACGTGGATATCATGCACTGATCACGTGGCTGATCACACACGTATCACATGACTGATCATGCACTGATCACGTGGCTATCATGCACTGATCACGTGGCTATCATGCACTGATCACGTGGCTGATCATGCAATGATCACGTAGCTACCATGTACTGGTCACGTGACTGATCATGCACTGATCACGTAATTGATCATGCACTGATCATGTGGCTGATCATGCACTGATCACGTGGCTGATCATACACTGATCACGTGACTGATCATGCACTGATCACGTGGCTATCATGCACTGATCACGTGGCTGATCATGCACTGATCACGTGCCTGATCATGCACTGATCACGTGGCTGATCATGCACTGATCACGTGACTGATCATGCACTGATCACGTGTCTGATCATGCACTGATCACGTGGCTATCATGCACTGCTCACGTGGCTGATCATGCCATGATCACGCAGCTACCATGTACTGGTCACATGACTGATCATGCACTGATCACGTGACTGATCATGCAGTGATCACGTGGCTATCATGCACTACTCACGTGGCTGATCATGCAATGATCATGTAGCTACCATGTACAGGTCACGTGAATGATCATACACCCATCAGGTGACTGATCATGCACTGATCACGTGGCTATCATGCACTGATCACGAGACTGATCATGCACTGTTCACGTCTATATCATGCACTGATCACATGACTGCCCATGCACTGATCACGTGGATGATCATACACTAATCTTGTGACAGATCATGCACTGATCACGTGGCTGATCATGCACTGATACCGTGACTGAGCATGGACTGATCACATGACTATCATGTAGTGATCACGTGACTTAATGGCGCTGATCATGTGACTGATCATGCGCTGATCATGTTTGCTATCATACACTGATCATGTGCCTCTGGAGGCAATAAACAAAGAGCTGAGTAGGCACGAATCAAACAGTCAGCAGGCAATAATCATGGAACTCAGGTGTGAGGAATCATGCTGCTCAGCTGGCAATAATCAAGCAGCTGAGCAGGCAGGAATTACGCAGCACAGCTGGCAATTGTCAAGCAGATGACAGGCAGGAATCGTGCAGCTCAGCTGGCAATTGTCAAGCAGATGAGCAGACAGTAATCACGCAGCTCAGCAGGCCCTGATCACGTGACTGAGCATGCACTGTTCACGTGGCTGATCATACACTGATCACGTGATGATCATGCACTGATCACGTGGCTGATCATACACTGTTCACGTGTCTGACCATGCACTGATCACGTGGCTGATCATACACTGCTCACGTAACTGATCATGCACTGATCACGTGGCTATCATGCACTGATCACGTGGCTGAACATGCACTGTTCACGTGGCTGATCACACACCTGTCACGTGACATATCATGCACTGATCACGTGGCACTCATGCACTGATCACGTGGCTGATCATACTCTGATCACGTAACTCATGCACACATCACGTGGCTATCATGCACTGCTCACGTGGCTGTCATGGAATGATCACGAGCAACCATATACTGGTCACGTGACTGATCATGCACTGATCACGTAAATGATCATGCACTGATCACGTGACTGATCATGCACTGATCACGTGACTGATCATGCACTGATCACGTGGCTATCATGCACTGATCACGTGGCTGATCATGCACTGATCACGTGGCTATCATGCACTGATCACGTGGCTGATCATGCACTGATCACGTGGCTGATCATGCACTGATCACGTGGCTATCATGCACTGATCACGTGACTGATCATGCACTGATCACGTGACTGATCATGCACTGATCACGTGGCTGATCATGCACTGATCACGTGGCTGATCATGCACTGATCACGTGACTGATCATGCACTGATCACGTGACTGATCATGCACTGATCACGTGGCTGATCATGCACTGATCACGTGGCTATCATGCACTGATCACGTGGCTGATCATGCATGATCACGCAGCTATCATGCACTGATCACGTGACTGATCATGCACTGATCACGTGGCTGATCATGCACTGATCACGTGACTGATCATGCACTGATCACGTGGCTATCATGCACTGATCACGTGGCTGATCATGCACTGATCACGTGGCTGATCATGCACTGATCACGTGACTATCATGCACTGATCACGTGGCTATCATGCACTGATCACGTGGCTGATCATACACTGATCACGTAACTCATGCACTGATCACGTGGCTATCATGCACTGATCACGTGGCTGATCATGCACTGATCACGTAGCAACCATGCACTGGTCACGTGACTGATCATGCACTGATCACGTGATCATGCACTGATCACGTGACTGATCATGCACTGATCACGTGACTGATCATGCACTGATCACGTGGCTATCATGCACTGATCACGTGGCTGATCATGCACTGATCACGTAGCAACCATGTACTGATCACGTGACTGATCATGCACTGATCACGTAATTGATCATGCACTGATCACGTGGCTGATCATGCACTGATCACGTGGCTGATCACACATGATCACGTGACTGATCATGCACTGATCACGTGGCTATCATGCACTGATCACGTGGCTGATCATGCACTGATCACGTGGCTGATCACACACTGATCACGTGACTGATCATGCACTGATCACGTGGCTGATCATGCACTGATCACGTGGCTATCATGCACTGATCACGTGGCTGATCATGCACTGATCACGTAGCTATCATGCACTGATCACGTGACTGATCATGCACTGATCACGTAATTGATCATGCACTGATCACGTGGCTGATCATGCACTGATCACGTGGCTGATCATGCACTGATCACATGACTGATCATGCACTGATCACGTGACTGATCATGCACTGATCACGTGGCTATCATGCACTGATCACGTGGCTGATCATGCACTGATCACGTGCTGATCATGCACTGATCACGTGGCTGATCATGCACTGATCACGTGGCTGATCATGCACTGATCACGTGGCTGATCATGCACTGATCACGTGACTGATCATGCACTGATCACGTCTATATCATGCACTGATCACATGACTGCCCATGCACTGATCACGTGGATGATCATACACTAATCATGTGACAGATCATGCACTGATCACGTGGCTGATCATGCACTGATACCGTGACTGAGCATGGACTGATCACATGACTATCATGTAGTGATCACGTGACTTAATGGCGCTGATCATGTGACTGATCATGCACTGATCATGTTTGCTATCATACACTGATCATGTGCCTCTGGAGGCAATAAACAAAGAGCTGAGTAGGCACGAATCAAACAGTCAGCAGGCAATAATCATGGAACTCAGCTGTGAGGAATCATGCTGCTCAGCTGGCAATAATCAAGCAGCTGAGCAGGCAGGAATTACGCAGCACAGCTGGCAATTGTCAAGCAGATGACAGGCAGGAATCGTGCAGCTCAGCTGGCAATTGTCAAGCAGATGAGCAGACAGTAATCACGCAGCTCAGCAGGCCCTGATCACGTGACTGAGCATGCACTGTTCACGTGGCTGATCATACACTGATCACGTGATGATCATGCACTGATCACTTGGATATCATGCACTGATCACGTGGCTGATCATACACTGTTCACGTGTCTGACCATGCACTGATCACGTGGCTGATCATACACTGCTCACGTAACTGATCATGCACTGATCACGTGGCTATCATGCACTGATCACGTGGCTGAACATGCACTGTTCACGTGGCTGATCACACACCTGTCACGTGACATATCATGCACTGATCACGTGGCACTCATGCACTGATCACGTGGCTGATCATACTCTGCTCACGTAACTCATGCACACATCACGTGGCTATCATGCACTGCTCACGTGGCTCGTCATGGAATGATCACGTAGCTACCATATACTGGTCACGTGACTGATCATGCACTGATCACGTAAATGATCATGCACTGTTCACGTGACTGATCATGTACTGATCACGTGACTGATCATGCACTGATCACGTGGCTATCATGCACTGCTCACGTGGCTGATCATGCAACGATCACGTAGCAACCATGTACTGGTCACGTGACTGATCATGCACTGATCACGTAATTGATCCTGCACTGATCACGTGGCTCATCATGCACTGATCACGTGGCTGATCACACATGTATCACGTGACTGATCATGCACTGATCACGTGGCTATCATGCACTGATCACGTGGCTGATCATGCACTGATCACGTGGATATCATGCACTGATCACGTGGCTGATCACACACGTATCACGTGACTGATCATGCACTGATCACGTGGCTATCATGCACTGATCACGTGGCTATCATGCACTGATCACGTGGCTGATCATGCACTGATCACGTGGCTGATCACACACTGTCACGTGACATATCATGCACTGATCACGTGGCATCATGCACTGATCACGTGGCTGATCATACACTGATCACGTAACTCATGCACACATCACGTGGCTATCATGCACTGATCACGTGGCTGTCATGCAATGATCACGTAGCAACCATATACTGGTCACGTGACTGATCATGCACTGATCACGTAAATGATCATGCACTGATCACGTGACTGATCATGCACTGATCACGTGACTGATCATGCACTGATCACGTGGCTATCATGCACTGCTCACGTGGCTGATCATGCAATGATCACGTAGCAACCATGTACTGGTCACGTGACTGATCATGCACTGATCACGTAATTGATCATGCACTGATCACGTGGCTCATCATGCACTGATCACGTGGCTGATCACACATGTGATCACGTGACTGATCATGCACTGATCACGTGGCTATCATGCACTGATCACGTGGCTGTCATGCACTGATCACGTGGATATCATGCACTGATCACGTGGCTGATCACACACGTATCACATGACTGATCATGCACTGATCACGTGGCTATCATGCACTGATCACGTGGCTATCATGCACTGATCACGTGGCTGATCATGCAATGATCACGTAGCTACCATGTACTGGTCACGTGACTGATCATGCACTGATCACGTAATTGATCATGCACTGATCACGTGGCTGATCATGCACTGATCACGTGGCTGATCATACACTGATCACGTGACTGATCATGCACTGATCACGTGGCTATCATGCACTGATCACGTGGCTGATCATACACTGATCACGTGCCTGATCATGCACTGATCACGTGGCTGATCATGCACTGATCACGTGACTGATCATGCACTGATCACGTGTCTGATCATGCACTGATCACGTGGCTATCATGCACTGCTCACGTGGCTGATCATGCCATGATCACGCAGCTACCATGTACTGGTCACATGACTGATCATGCACTGATCACGTGACTGATCATGCACTGATCACGTGGCTATCATGCACTACTCACGTGGCTGATCATGCAATGATCATGTAGCTACCATGTACAGGTCACGTGAATGATCATACACCCATCAGGTGACTGATCATGCACTGATCACGTGGCTATCATGCACTGATCACGAGACTGATCATGCACTGATCACGTCTATATCATGCACTGATCACATGACTGCCCATGCACTGATCACGTGGATGATCATACACTAATCTTGTGACAGATCATGCACTGATCACGTGGCTGATCATGCACTGATACCGTGACTGAGCATGGACTGATCACATGACTATCATGTAGTGATCACGTGACTTAATGGCGCTGATCATGTGACTGATCATGCGCTGATCATGTTTGCTATCATACACTGATCATGTGCCTCTGGAGGCAATAAACAAAGAGCTGAGTAGGCACGAATCAAACAGTCAGCAGGCAATAATCATGGAACTCAGGTGTGAGGAATCATGCTGCTCAGCTGGCAATAATCAAGCAGCTGAGCAGGCAGGAATTACGCAGCACAGCTGGCAATTGTCAAGCAGATGACAGGCAGGAATCGTGCAGCTCAGCTGGCAATTGTCAAGCAGATGAGCAGACAGTAATCACGCAGCTCAGCAGGCCCAGATCACGTGACTGAGCATGCACTGTTCACGTGGCTGATCATACACTGATCACGTGATGATCATGCACTGATCACGTGGCTGATCATACACTGTTCACGTGTCTGACCATGCACTGATCACGTGGCTGATCATACACTGCTCACGTAACTGATCATGCACTGATCACGTGGCTATCATGCACTGATCACGTGGCTGAACATGCACTGATCACGTGGCTGATCACACACCTGTCACGTGACATATCATGCACTGATCACGTGGCACTCATGCACTGATCACGTGGCTGATCATACTCTGCTCACGTAACTCATGCACACATCACGTGGCTATCATGCACTGCTCACGTGGCTGTCATGGAATGATCACGTAGCAACCATATACTGGTCACGTGACTGATCATGCACTGATCACGTAAATGATCATGCACTGATCACGTGACTGATCATGTACTGATCACGTGACTGATCATGCACTGATCACGTGGCTATCATGCACTGCTCACGTGGCTGATCATGCACTGATCACGTGGCTATCATGCACTGATCACGTGGCTGATCATGCACTGATCACGTGGCTGATCATGCACTGATCACGTGGCTATCATGCACTGATCACGTGGCTGATCATGCACTGATCACGTGACTGATCATGCACTGATCACGTGGCTGATCATGCACTGATCACGTGGCTGATCATGCACTGATCACGTGACTGATCATGCACTGATCACGTGACTGATCATGCACTGATCACGTGGCTGATCATGCACTGATCACGTGGCTATCATGCACTGATCACGTGGCTGATCATGCATGATCACGTAGCTATCATGCACTGATCACGTGACTGATCATGCACTGATCACGTGGCTGATCATGCACTGATCACGTGACTGATCATGCACTGATCACGTGGCTATCATGCACTGATCACGTGGCTGATCATGCACTGATCACGTGGCTGATCACACACTGTCACGTGACTATCATGCACTGATCACGTGGCTATCATGCACTGATCACGTGGCTGATCATACACTGATCACGAACTCATGCACTGATCACGTGGCTATCATGCACTGATCACGTGGCTGATCATGCAATGATCACGTAGCTACCATATACTGGTCACGTGACTGATCATGCACTGATCACGTAAATGATCATGCACTGATCACGTGACTGATCATGCACTGATCACGTGACTGATCATGCACTGATCACGTGGCTATCATGCACTGCTCACGTGGCTGATCATGCAACGATCACGTAGCAACCATGTACTGGTCACGTGACTGATCATGCACTGATCACGTAATTGATCATGCACTGATCACGTGGCTCATCATGCACTGATCACGTGGCTGATCACACATGATCACGTGACTGATCATGCACTGATCACGTGGCTATCATGCACTGATCACGTGGCTGATCATGCACTGATCACGTGGATATCATGCACTGATCACGTGGCTGATCACACACGTATCACGTGACTGATCATGCACTGATCACGTGGCTATCATGCACTGATCACGTGGCTATCATGCACTGATCACGTGGCTGATCATGCACTGATCACGTAGCTATCATGCACTGATCACGTGACTGATCATGCACTGATCACGTAACTGATCATGCACTGATCACGTGGCTGATCATGCACTGATCACGTGGCTGATCATGCACTGATCACGTGACTGATCATGCACTGATCACGTGACTGATCATGCACTGATCACGTGGCTATCATGCACTGATCACGTGGCTGATCATGCACTGATCACGTGACTGATCATGCACTGATCACGTGGCTGATCATGCACTGATCACGTGACTGATCATGCACTGATCACGTGGCTATCATGCACTGATCACGTGGCTGATCATGCATGATCACGCAGCTACCATGCACTGATCACGTGACTGATCATGCACTGATCACGTAACTGATCATGCACTGATCACGTGGCTATCATGCACTGATCACGTGGCTGATCATGCACTGATCACGTGGCTGATCACACACCTGTCACGTGACATATCATGCACTGATCACGTGGCACTCATGCACTGATCACGTGGCTGATCATACACTGCTCACGTAACTCATGCACACATCACGTGGCTATCATGCACTGCTCACGTGGCTCGTCATGGAATGATCACGTAGCAACCATATACTGGTCACGTGACTGATCATGCAAAGATCACGTAAATGATCATGCACTGTTCACGTGACTGATCATGCACTGATCACGTGACTGATCATGCACTGATCACGTGGCTATCATGCACTGCTCACGTGGCTGATCATGCAACGATCACGTAGCAACCATGTACTGGTCACGTGACTGATCATGCACTGATCACGTAATTGATCATGCACTGATCACGTGGCTCATCATGCACTGATCACGTGGCTGATCACACATGTATCACGTGACTGATCATGCACTGATCACGTGGCTCATGCACTGATCACGTGGCTGTCATGCACTGATCACGTGGATATCATGCACTGATCACGTGGCTGATCACACACGTATCACATGACTGATCATGCACTGATCACGTGGCTATCATGCACTGATCACGTGGCTATCATGCACTGATCACGTGGCTGATCATGCAATGATCACGTAGCTACCATGTACTGGTCACGTGACTGATCATGCACTGATCACGTAATTGATCATGCACTGATCACGTGGCTGATCATGCACTGATCACGTGGCTGATCATACACTGATCACATAACTGATCATGCACTGATCACGTGACTGATCATGCACTGATCACGTGGCTATCATGCACTGATCACGTGGCTGGACATACACTGATCACGTGCCTGGTCATGCACTGATCACGTGGCTGATCATGCACTGATCACGTGACTGATCATGCACTGATCACGTGTCTGATCATGCACTGATCACGTGGCTATCATGCACTGATCACGTGGCTGATCATGCCATGATCACGCAGCTACCATGTACTGGTCACATGACTGATCATGCACTGATCACGTGACTGATCATGCAGTGATCACGTGGCTATCATGCACTACTCACGTGGCTGATCATGCAATGATCATGTAGCTACCATGTACAGGTCACGTGAATGATCATACACCCATCAGGTGACTGATCATGCACTGATCACGTGGCTATCATGCACTGATCACGAGACTGATCATGCACTGATCACGTCTATATCATGCACTGATCACATGACTGCCCATGCACTGATCACGTGGATGATCATACACTAATCTTGTGACAGATCATGCACTGATCACGTGGCTGATCATGCACTGATACCGTGACTGAGCATGGACTGATCACATGACTATCATGTAGTGATCACGTGACTTAATGGCGCTGATCATGTGACTGATCATGCGCTGATCATGTTTGCTATCATACACTGATCATGTGCCTCTGGAGGCAATAAACAAAGAGCTGAGTAGGCACGAATCAAACAGTCAGCAGGCAATAATCATGGAACTCAGGTGTGAGGAATCATGCTGCTCAGCTGGCAATAATCAAGCAGCTGAGCAGGCAGGAATTACGCAGCACAGCTGGCAATTGTCAAGCAGATGACAGGCAGGAATCGTGCAGCTCAGCTGGCAATTGTCAAGCAGATGAGCAGACAGTAATCACGCAGCTCAGCAGGCCCAGATCACGTGACTGAGCATGCACTGTTCACGTGGCTGATCATACACTGATCACGTGATGATCATGCACTGATCACTTGGATATCATGCACTGATCACGTGGCTGATCATACACTGTTCACGTGTCTGACCATGCACTGATCACGTGGCTGATCATACACTGCTCACGTAACTGATCATGCACTGATCACGTGGCTATCATGCACTGATCACGTGGCTGAACATGCACTGTTCACGTGGCTGATCACACACCTGTCACGTGACATATCATGCACTGATCACGTGGCACTCATGCACTGATCACGTGGCTGATCATACTCTGCTCACGTAACTCATGCACACATCACGTGGCTATCATGCACTGCTCACGTGGCTCGTCATGGAATGATCACGTAGCAACCATATACTGGTCACGTGACTGATCATGCAAAGATCACGAAATGATCATGCACTGTTCACGTGACTGATCATGTACTGATCACGTGACTGATCATGCACTGATCACGTGGCTGATCATGCACTGATCACGTGGCTGATCATGCACTGATCACGTGGCTGATCACACATGATCACGTGACTGATCATGCACTGATCACGTGGCTCTCATGCACTGATCACGTGGCTGTCATGCACTGATCACGTGGATATCATGCACTGATCACGTGGCTGATCACACACGATCACATGACTGATCATGCACTGATCACGTGGCTATCATGCACTGATCACGTGGCTATCATGCACTGATCACGTGGCTGATCATGCAATGATCACGAGCTACCATGTACTGATCACGTGACTGATCATGCACTGATCACGTAATTGATCATGCACTGATCACGTGGCTGATCATGCACTGATCACGTGGCTGATCATGCACTGATCACGTGACTGATCATGCACTGATCACGTGGCTATCATGCACTGATCACGTGGCTGATCATGCACTGATCACGCCTGATCATGCACTGATCACGTGGCTGATCATGCACTGATCACGTGACTGATCATGCACTGATCACGTCTGATCATGCACTGATCACGTGGCTATCATGCACTGCTCACGTGGCTGATCATGCCATGATCACGCAGCTACCATGTACTGGTCACATGACTGATCATGCACTGATCACGTGACTGATCATGCAGTGATCACGTGGCTATCATGCACTACTCACGTGGCTGATCATGCAATGATCATGTAGCTACCATGTACAGGTCACGTGAATGATCATACACCCATCAGGTGACTGATCATGCACTGATCACGTGGCTATCATGCACTGATCACGAGACTGATCATGCACTGATCACGTCTATATCATGCACTGATCACATGACTGCCCATGCACTGATCACGTGGATGATCATACACTAATCTTGTGACAGATCATGCACTGATCACGTGGCTGATCATGCACTGATACCGTGACTGAGCATGGACTGATCACATGACTATCATGTAGTGATCACGTGACTTAATGGCGCTGATCATGTGACTGATCATGCGCTGATCATGTTTGCTATCATACACTGATCATGTGCCTCTGGAGGCAATAAACAAAGAGCTGAGTAGGCACGAATCAAACAGTCAGCAGGCAATAATCATGGAACTCAGGTGTGAGGAATCATGCTGCTCAGCTGGCAATAATCAAGCAGCTGAGCAGGCAGGAATTACGCAGCACAGCTGGCAATTGTCAAGCAGATGACAGGCAGGAATCGTGCAGCTCAGCTGGCAATTGTCAAGCAGATGAGCAGACAGTAATCACGCAGCTCAGCAGGCCCTGATCACGTGACTGAGCATGCACTGTTCACGTGGCTGATCATACACTGATCACGTGATGATCATGCACTGATCACGTGGCTGATCATACACTGTTCACGTGTCTGACCATGCACTGATCACGTGGCTGATCATACACTGCTCACGTAACTGATCATGCACTGATCACGTGGCTATCATGCACTGATCACGTGGCTGAACATGCACTGTTCACGTGGCTGATCACACACCTGTCACGTGACATATCATGCACTGATCACGTGGCACTCATGCACTGATCACGTGGCTGATCATACTCTGCTCACGTAACTCATGCACACATCACGTGGCTATCATGCACTGCTCACGTGGCTCGTCATGGAATGATCACGTAGCAACCATATACTGGTCACGTGACTGATCATGCACTGATCACGTAAATGATCATGCACTGTTCACGTGACTGATCATGTACTGATCACGTGACTGATCATGCACTGATCACGTGGCTATCATGCACTGCTCACGTGGCTGATCATGCACTGATCACGTGGCTATCATGCACTGATCACGTGGCTGATCATGCACTGATCACGTGGCTGATCATGCACTGATCACGTGGCTATCATGCACTGATCACGTGACTGATCATGCACTGATCACGTGGCTGATCATGCACTGATCACGTGACTGATCATGCACTGATCACGTGGCTATCATGCACTGATCACGTGGCTGATCATGCACTGATCACGTGGCTGATCACACACTGTCACGTGACTATCATGCACTGATCACGTGGCTATCATGCACTGATCACGTGGCTGATCATACACTGATCACGTAACTCATGCACTGATCACGTGGCTATCATGCACTGATCACGTGGCTGATCATGCAATGATCACGTAGCAACCATATACTGGTCACGTGACTGATCATGCACTGATCACGAATGATCATGCACTGATCACGTGACTGATCATGCACTGATCACGTGACTGATCATGCACTGATCACGTGGCTATCATGCACTGATCACGTGGCTGATCATGCACGATCACGTAGCAACCATGCACTGGTCACGTGACTGATCATGCACTGATCACGTAATTGATCATGCACTGATCACGTGGCTGATCATGCACTGATCACGTGGCTGATCACACATGATCACGTGACTGATCATGCACTGATCACGTGGCTATCATGCACTGATCACGTGGCTGTCATGCACTGATCACGTGGCTGATCACACACGATCACATGACTGATCATGCACTGATCACGTGGCTATCATGCACTGATCACGTGGCTATCATGCACTGATCACGTGGCTGATCATGCACTGATCACGTAGCTATCATGCACTGATCACGTGACTGATCATGCACTGATCACGTAATTGATCATGCACTGATCACGTGGCTGATCATGCACTGATCACGTGGCTGATCATGCACTGATCACATGACTGATCATGCACTGATCACGTGACTGATCATGCACTGATCACGTGGCTATCATGCACTGATCACGTGGCTGACATACACTGATCACGTGCCTGATCATGCACTGATCACGTGGCTGATCATGCACTGATCACGTGACTGATCATGCACTGATCACGTGTCTGATCATGCACTGATCACGTGGCTATCATGCACTGCTCACGTGGCTGATCATGCCATGATCACGCAGCTACCATGTACTGGTCACATGACTGATCATGCACTGATCACGTGACTGATCATGCAGTGATCACGTGGCTATCATGCACTACTCACGTGGCTGATCATGCAATGATCATGTAGCTACCATGTACAGGTCACGTGAATGATCATACACCCATCAGGTGACTGATCATGCACTGATCACGTGGCTATCATGCACTGATCACGAGACTGATCATGCACTGATCACGCCTATATCATGCACTGATCACATGACTGCCCATGCACTGATCACGTGGATGATCATACACTAATCATGTGACAGATCATGCACTGATCACGTGGCTGATCATGCACTGATACCGTGACTGAGCATGGACTGATCACATGACTATCATGTAGTGATCACGTGACTTAATGGCGCTGATCATGTGACTGATCATGCGCTGATCATGTTTGCTATCATACACTGATCATGTGCCTCTGGAGGCAATAAACAAAGAGCTGAGTAGGCACGAATCAAACAGTCAGCAGGCAATAATCATGGAACTCAGTGTGAGGAATCATGCTGCTCAGCTGGCAATAATCAAGCAGCTGAGCAGGCAGGAATTACGCAGCACAGCTGGCAATTGTCAAGCAGATGACAGGCAGGAATCGTGCAGCTCAGCTGGCAATTGTCAAGCAGATGAGCAGACAGTAATCACGCAGCTCAGCAGGCCCTGATCACGTGACTGAGCATGCACTGTTCACGTGGCTGATCATACACTGATCACGTGATGATCATGCACTGATCACGTGGCTGATCATGCACTGATCACGTGTCTGACCATGCACTGATCACGTGGCTGATCATACACTGCTCACGTAACTGATCATGCACTGATCACGTGGCTATCATGCACTGATCACGTGGCTGAACATGCACTGTTCACGTGGCTGATCACACACTGTCACGTGACATATCATGCACTGATCACGTGGCACTCATGCACTGATCACGTGGCTGATCATACTCTGCTCACGTAACTCATGCACACATCACGTGGCTATCATGCACTGCTCACGTGGCTCGTCATGGAATGATCACGTAGCAACCATATACTGGTCACGTGACTGATCATGCACTGATCACGTAAATGATCATGCACTGATCACGTGACTGATCATGCACTGATCACGTGACTGATCATGCACTGATCACGTGGCTATCATGCACTGATCACGTGGCTGATCATGCACTGATCACGTGGCTATCATGCACTGATCACGTGGCTGATCATGCACTGATCACGTGGCTGATCATGCACTGATCACGTGGCTATCATGCACTGATCACGTGACTGATCATGCACTGATCACGTGACTGATCATGCACTGATCACGTGGCTGATCATGCACTGATCACGTGGCTGATCATGCACTGATCACGTGACTGATCATGCACTGATCACGTGACTGATCATGCACTGATCACGTGGCTGATCATGCACTGATCACGTGGCTATCATGCACTGATCACGTGGCTGATCATGCATGATCACGCAGCTATCATGCACTGATCACGTGACTGATCATGCACTGATCACGTGGCTGATCATGCACTGATCACGTAACTGATCATGCACTGATCACGTGGCTATCATGCACTGATCACGTGGCTGATCATGCACTGATCACGTGGCTGATCACACACTGTCACGTGACTATCATGCACTGATCACGTGACTCATGCACTGATCACGTGGCTGATCATACACTGATCACGTAACTCATGCACACATCACGTGGCTATCATGCACTGCTCACGTGGCTGTCATGCAATGATCACGTAGCTACCATATACTGGTCACGTGACTGATCATGCACTGATCACGTAAATGATCATGCACTGATCACGTGACTGATCATGCACTGATCACGTGACTGATCATGCACTGATCACGTGGCTATCATGCACTGCTCACGTGGCTGATCATGCAACGATCACGTAGCAACCATGTACTGGTCACGTGACTGATCATGCACTGATCACGTAATTGATCATGCACTGATCACGTGGCTCATCATGCACTGATCACGTGGCTGATCACACATGATCACGTGACTGATCATGCACTGATCACGTGGCTATCATGCACTGATCACGTGGCTGATCATGCACTGATCACGTGGATATCATGCACTGATCACGTGGCTGATCACACACGATCACGTGACTGATCATGCACTGATCACGTGGCTATCATGCACTGATCACGTGGCTATCATGCACTGATCACGTGGCTGATCATGCACTGATCACGTAGCTATCATGCACTGATCACGTGACTGATCATGCACTGATCACGTGGCTGATCATGCACTGATCACGTGGCTGATCATGCACTGATCACGTGGCTGATCATGCACTGATCACGTGACTGATCATGCACTGATCACGTGACTGATCATGCACTGATCACGTGGCTATCATGCACTGATCACGTGGCTGATCATGCACTGATCACGTGACTGATCATGCACTGATCACGTGGCTGATCATGCACTGATCACGTGACTGATCATGCACTGATCACGTGGCTATCATGCACTGATCACGTGGCTGATCATGCATGATCACGCAGCTACCATGCACTGATCACGTGACTGATCATACACTGATCACGTAACTGATCATGCACTGATCACGTGGCTATCATGCACTGATCACGTGGCTGATCATGCACTGATCACGTGGCTGATCACACACCTGTCACGTGACATATCATGCACTGATCACGTGGCACTCATGCACTGATCACGTGGCTGATCATACACTGCTCACGTAACTCATGCACACATCACGTGGCTATCATGCACTGCTCACGTGGCTGTCATGGAATGATCACGTAGCAACCATATACTGGTCACGTGACTGATCATGCACTGATCACGAATGATCATGCACTGTTCACGTGACTGATCATGCACTGATCACGTGACTGATCATGCACTGATCACGTGGCTATCATGCACTGCTCACGTGGCTGATCATGCAACGATCACGTAGCAACCATGTACTGGTCACGTGACTGATCATGCACTGATCACGTAATTGATCATGCACTGATCACGTGGCTCATCATGCACTGATCACGTGGCTGATCACACATGATCACGTGACTGATCATGCACTGATCACGTGGCTCTCATGCACTGATCACGTGGCTGTCATGCACTGATCACGTGGATATCATGCACTGATCACGTGGCTGATCACACACGATCACATGACTGATCATGCACTGATCACGTGGCTATCATGCACTGATCACGTGGCTATCATGCACTGATCACGTGGCTGATCATGCACTGATCACGTAGCTACCATGTACTGTCACGTGACTGATCATGCACTGATCACGTAATTGATCATGCACTGATCACGTGGCTGATCATGCACTGATCACGTGGCTGATCATGCACTGATCACGTAACTGATCATGCACTGATCACGTGACTGATCATGCACTGATCACGTGGCTATCATGCACTGATCACGTGGCTGACATACACTGATCACGTGCCTGATCATGCACTGATCACGTGGCTGATCATGCACTGATCACGTGACTGATCATGCACTGATCACGTCTGATCATGCACTGATCACGTGGCTATCATGCACTGCTCACGTGGCTGATCATGCCATGATCACGCAGCTACCATGTACTGGTCACATGACTGATCATGCACTGATCACGTGACTGATCATGCAGTGATCACGTGGCTATCATGCACTACTCACGTGGCTGATCATGCAATGATCATGTAGCTACCATGTACAGGTCACGTGAATGATCATACACCCATCAGGTGACTGATCATGCACTGATCACGTGGCTATCATGCACTGATCACGAGACTGATCATGCACTGATCACGTCTATATCATGCACTGATCACATGACTGCCCATGCACTGATCACGTGGATGATCATACACTAATCTTGTGACAGATCATGCACTGATCACGTGGCTGATCATGCACTGATACCGTGACTGAGCATGGACTGATCACATGACTATCATGTAGTGATCACGTGACTTAATGGCGCTGATCATGTGACTGATCATGCGCTGATCATGTTTGCTATCATACACTGATCATGTGCCTCTGGAGGCAATAAACAAAGAGCTGAGTAGGCACGAATCAAACAGTCAGCAGGCAATAATCATGGAACTCAGGTGTGAGGAATCATGCTGCTCAGCTGGCAATAATCAAGCAGCTGAGCAGGCAGGAATTACGCAGCACAGCTGGCAATTGTCAAGCAGATGACAGGCAGGAATCGTGCAGCTCAGCTGGCAATTGTCAAGCAGATGAGCAGACAGTAATCACGCAGCTCAGCAGGCCCAGATCACGTGACTGAGCATGCACTGTTCACGTGGCTGATCATACACTGATCACGTGATGATCATGCACTGATCACTTGGATATCATGCACTGATCACGTGGCTGATCATACACTGTTCACGTGTCTGACCATGCACTGATCACGTGGCTGATCATACACTGCTCACGTAACTGATCATGCACTGATCACGTGGCTATCATGCACTGATCACGTGGCTGAACATGCACTGTTCACGTGGCTGATCACACACCTGTCACGTGACATATCATGCACTGATCACGTGGCACTCATGCACTGATCACGTGGCTGATCATACTCTGCTCACGTAACTCATGCACACATCACGTGGCTATCATGCACTGCTCACGTGGCTCGTCATGGAATGATCACGTAGCAACCATATACTGGTCACGTGACTGATCATGCACTGATCACGTAAATGATCATGCACTGATCACGTGACTGATCATGTACTGATCACGTGACTGATCATGCACTGATCACGTGGCTGATCATGCACTGATCACGTGGCTGATCATGCACTGATCACGTGGCTGATCACACATGATCACGTGACTGATCATGCACTGATCACGTGGCTCTCATGCACTGATCACGTGGCTGTCATGCACTGATCACGTGGATATCATGCACTGATCACGTGGCTGATCACACACGTATCACATGACTGATCATGCACTGATCACGTGGCTATCATGCACTGATCACGTGGCTATCATGCACTGATCACGTGGCTGATCATGCAATGATCACGTAGCTACCATGTACTGGTCACGTGACTGATCATGCACTGATCACGTAATTGATCATGCACTGATCACGTGGCTGATCATGCACTGATCACGTGGCTGATCATGCACTGATCACGTGACTGATCATGCACTGATCACGTGGCTATCATGCACTGATCACGTGGCTGACATGCACTGATCACGTGCCTGATCATGCACTGATCACGTGGCTGATCATGCACTGATCACGTGACTGATCATGCACTGATCACGTGTCTGATCATGCACTGATCACGTGGCTATCATGCACTGCTCACGTGGCTGATCATGCCATGATCACGCAGCTACCATGTACTGGTCACATGACTGATCATGCACTGATCACGTGACTGATCATGCAGTGATCACGTGGCTATCATGAACTACTCACGTGGCTGATCATGCAATGATCATGTAGCTACCATGTACAGGTCACGTGAATGATCATACACCCATCAGGTGACTGATCATGCACTGATCACGTGGCTATCATGCACTGATCACGAGACTGATCATGCACTGATCACGTCTATATCATGCACTGATCACATGACTGCCCATGCACTGATCACGTGGATGATCATACACTAATCTTGTGACAGATCATGCACTGATCACGTGGCTGATCATGCACTGATACCGTGACTGAGCATGGACTGATCACATGACTATCATGTAGTGATCACGTGACTTAATGGCGCTGATCATGTGACTGATCATGCGCTGATCATGTTTGCTATCATACACTGATCATGTGCCTCTGGAGGCAATAAACAAAGAGCTGAGTAGGCACGAATCAAACAGTCAGCAGGCAATAATCATGGAACTCAGGTGTGAGGAATCATGCTGCTCAGCTGGCAATAATCAAGCAGCTGAGCAGGCAGGAATTACGCAGCACAGCTGGCAATTGTCAAGCAGATGACAGGCAGGAATCGTGCAGCTCAGCTGGCAATTGTCAAGCAGATGAGCAGACAGTAATCACGCAGCTCAGCAGGCCCTGATCACGTGACTGAGCATGCACTGTTCACGTGGCTGATCATACACTGATCACGTGATGATCATGCACTGATCACGTGGCTGATCATACACTGATCACGTGTCTGACCATGCACTGATCACGTGGCTGATCATACACTGCTCACGTAACTGATCATGCACTGATCACGTGGCTATCATGCACTGATCACGTGGCTGAACATGCACTGTTCACGTGGCTGATCACACACCTGTCACGTGACATATCATGCACTGATCACGTGGCACTCATGCACTGATCACGTGGCTGATCATACTCTGCTCACGTAACTCATGCACACATCACGTGGCTATCATGCACTGCTCACGTGGCTGTCATGGAATGATCACGTAGCAACCATATACTGGTCACGTGACTGATCATGCACTGATCACGTAAATGATCATGCACTGATCACGTGACTGATCATGCACTGATCACGTGACTGATCATGCACTGATCACGTGGCTATCATGCTCTGATCACGTGGCTGATCATGCACTGATCACGTGGCTGATCATGCACTGATCACGTGGCTATCATGCACTGATCACGTGGCTGATCATGCACTGATCACGTGGCTATCATGCACTGATCACGTGACTGATCATGCACTGATCACGTGGCTGATCATGCACTGATCACGTGACTGATCATGCACTGATCACGTGGCTATCATGCACTGATCACGTGGCTGATCATGCACTGATCACGTGGCTGATCACACACTGATCACGTGACTATCATGCACTGATCACGTGGCTATCATGCACTGATCACGTGGCTGATCATACACTGATCACGTAACTCATGCACTGATCACGTGGCTATCATGCACTGATCACGTGGCTGTCATGCAATGATCACGTAGCAACCATACTGGTCACGTGACTGATCATGCACTGATCACGAATGATCATGCACTGATCACGTGACTGATCATGCACTGATCACGTGACTGATCATGCACTGATCACGTGGCTATCATGCACTGATCACGTGGCTGATCATGCAACGATCACGTAGCAACCATGCACTGGTCACGTGACTGATCATGCACTGATCACGTAACTGATCATGCACTGATCACGTGGCTGATCATGCACTGATCACGTGGCTGATCACACATGATCACGTGACTGATCATGCACTGATCACGTGGCTATCATGCACTGATCACGTGGCTGTCATGCACTGATCACGTGGCTGATCACACACGATCACATGACTGATCATGCACTGATCACGTGGCTATCATGCACTGATCACGTGGCTATCATGCACTGATCACGTGGCTGATCATGCACTGATCACGTAGCTATCATGCACTGATCACGTGACTGATCATGCACTGATCACGTGACTGATCATGCACTGATCACGTGGCTGATCATGCACTGATCACGTGGCTGATCATGCACTGATCACGTGACTGATCATGCACTGATCACGTGACTGATCATGCACTGATCACGTGGCTATCATGCACTGATCACGTGGCTGATACACTGATCACGTGCCTGATCATGCACTGATCACGTGGCTGATCATGCACTGATCACGTGACTGATCATGCACTGATCACGTGACTGATCATGCACTGATCACGTGGCTATCATGCACTGCTCACGTGGCTGATCATGCCATGATCACGCAGCTACCATGTACTGGTCACATGACTGATCATGCACTGATCACGTGACTGATCATGCAGATCACGTGGCTATCATGCACTACTCACGTGGCTGATCATGCAATGATCATGTAGCTACCATGTACAGGTCACGTGAATGATCATACACCCATCAGGTGACTGATCATGCACTGATCACGTGGCTATCATGCACTGATCACGAGACTGATCATGCACTGATCACGTCTATATCATGCACTGATCACATGACTGCCCATGCACTGATCACGTGGATGATCATACACTAATCTTGTGACAGATCATGCACTGATCACGTGGCTGATCATGCACTGATACCGTGACTGAGCATGGACTGATCACATGACTATCATGTAGTGATCACGTGACTTAATGGCGCTGATCATGTGACTGATCATGCACTGATCATGTTTGCTATCATACACTGATCATGTGCCTCTGGAGGCAATAAACAAAGAGCTGAGTAGGCACGAATCAAACAGTCAGCAGGCAATAATCATGGAACTCAGGTGTGAGGAATCATGCTGCTCAGCTGGCAATAATCAAGCAGCTGAGCAGGCAGGAATTACGCAGCACAGCTGGCAATTGTCAAGCAGATGACAGGCAGGAATCGTGCAGCTCAGCTGGCAATTGTCAAGCAGATGAGCAGACAGTAATCACGCAGCTCAGCAGGCCCTGATCACGTGACTGAGCATGCACTGTTCACGTGGCTGATCATACACTGATCACGTGATGATCATGCACTGATCACTTGGATATCATGCACTGATCACGTGGCTGATCATACACTGTTCACGTGTCTGACCATGCACTGATCACGTGGCTGATCATACACTGCTCACGTAACTGATCATGCACTGATCACGTGGCTATCATGCACTGATCACGTGGCTGAACATGCACTGTTCACGTGGCTGATCACACACCTGTCACGTGACATATCATGCACTGATCACGTGGCACTCATGCACTGATCACGTGGCTGATCATACTCTGATCACGTAACTCATGCACACATCACGAGGCTATCATGCACTGCTCACGTGGCTGGAATGATCACGTAGCTACCATATACTGGTCACGTGACTGATCATGCACTGATCACGTAAATGATCATGCACTGATCACGTGACTGATCATGCACTGATCACGTGACTGATCATGCACTGATCACGTGGCTATCATGCACTGCTCACGTGGCTGATCATGCAACGATCACGTAGCAACCATGTACTGGTCACGTGACTGATCATGCACTGATCACGTAATTGATCCTGCACTGATCACGTGGCTCATCATGCACTGATCACGTGGCTGATCACACATGTATCACGTGACTGATCATGCACTGATCACGTGGCTCTCATGCACTGATCACGTGGCTGTCATGCACTGATCACGTGGATATCATGCACTGATCACGTGGCTGATCACACACGTATCACATGACTGATCATGCACTGATCACGTGGCTATCATGCACTGATCACGTGGCTATCATGCACTGATCACGTGGCTGATCATGCAATGATCACGTAGCTACCATGCACTGATCACGTGACTGATCATGCACTGATCACGTAATTGATCATGCACTGATCACGTGGCTATCATGCACTGATCACGTGGCTGATCATACACTGATCACGTACTGATCATGCACTGATCACGTGGCTATCATGCACTGATCACGTGGCTGATCATGCACTGATCACGTGGCTGATCACACACTGTCACGTGACATATCATGCACTGATCACGTGGCACTCATGCACTGATCACGTGGCTGATCATACACTGATCACGTAACTCATGCACTGATCACGTGGCTATCATGCACTGCTCACGTGGCTGTCATGGAATGATCACGTAGCAACCATATACTGGTCACGTGACTGATCATGCACTGATCACGTAAATGATCATGCACTGATCACGTGACTGATCATGCACTGATCACGTGACTGATCATGCACTGATCACGTGACTGATCATGCACTGATCACGTGGCTGATCATGCACTGATCACGTGGCTGATCACACATGATCACGTGACTGATCATGCACTGATCACGTGGCTATCATGCACTGATCACGTGGCTGTCATGCACTGATCACGTGGATATCATGCACTGATCACGTGGCTGATCACACACGATCACGTGACTGATCATGCACTGATCACGTGGCTATCATGCACTGATCACGTGGCTATCATGCACTGATCACGTGGCTGATCATGCACTGATCACGTAGCTACCATGCACTGATCACGTGACTGATCATGCACTGATCACGTAATTGATCATGCACTGATCACGTGGCTGATCATGCACTGATCACGTGGCTGATCATGCACTGATCACGTGACTGATCATGCACTGATCACGTGGCTATCATGCACTGATCACGTGGCTGACATGCACTGATCACGTGGCTGATCATGCACTGATCACGTGGCTGATCATGCACTGATCACGTGACTGATCATGCACTGATCACGTGTCTGATCATGCACTGATCACGTGGCTATCATGCACTGCTCACGTGGCTGATCATGCCATGATCACGCAGCTACCATGTACTGGTCACATGACTGATCATGCACTGATCACGTGACTGATCATGCACTGATCACGTGGCTATCATGCACTACTCACGTGGCTGATCATGCAATGATCATGTAGCTACCATGTACAGGTCACGTGAATGATCATACACCCATCAGGTGACTGATCATGCACTGATCACGTGGCTATCATGCACTGATCACGAGACTGATCATGCACTGATCACGTCTATATCATGCACTGATCACATGACTGCCCATGCACTGATCACGTGGATGATCATACACTAATCTTGTGACAGATCATGCACTGATCACGTGGCTGATCATGCACTGATACCGTGACTGAGCATGGACTGATCACATGACTATCATGTAGTGATCACGTGACTTAATGGCGCTGATCATGTGACTGATCATGCGCTGATCATGTTTGCTATCATACACTGATCATGTGCCTCTGGAGGCAATAAACAAAGAGCTGAGTAGGCACGAATCAAACAGTCAGCAGGCAATAATCATGGAACTCAGGTGTGAGGAATCATGCTGCTCAGCTGGCAATAATCAAGCAGCTGAGCAGGCAGGAATTACGCAGCACAGCTGGCAATTGTCAAGCAGATGACAGGCAGGAATCGTGCAGCTCAGCTGGCAATTGTCAAGCAGATGAGCAGACAGAATCACGCAGCTCAGCAGGCCCTGATCACGTGACTGAGCATGCACTGATCACGTGGCTGATCATACACTGATCACGTGACTGATCATGCACTGATCACGTGGCTGATCATACACTGATCACGTGACTGATCATGCACTGATCACGTGGCTATCATGCACTGATCACGTGGCTGATCATGCACTGATCACGTGGCTGATCACACACCTGTCACGTGACATATCATGCACTGATCACGTGGCACTCATGCACTGATCACGTGGCTGATCATACTCTGCTCACGTAACTCATGCACACATCACGTGGCTATCATGCACTGCTCACGTGGCTCGTCATGGAATGATCACGTAGCAACCATATACTGGTCACGTGACTGATCATGCACTGATCACGTAAATGATCATGCACTGTTCACGTGACTGATCATGCACTGATCACGTGACTGATCATGCACTGATCACGTGGCTATCATGCTCTGATCACGTGGCTGATCATGCAACGATCACGTAGCAACCATGTACTGGTCACGTGACTGATCATGCACTGATCACGTAATTGATCCTGCACTGATCACGTGGCTCATCATGCACTGATCACGTGGCTGATCACACATGTATCACGTGACTGATCATGCACTGATCACGTGGCTCTCATGCACTGATCACGTGGCTGTCATGCACTGATCACGTGGATATCATGCACTGATCACGTGGCTGATCACACACGTATCACATGACTGATCATGCACTGATCACGTGGCTATCATGCACTGATCACGTGGCTATCATGCACTGATCACGTGGCTGATCATGCAATGATCACGTAGCTACCATGTACTGGTCACGTGACTGATCATGCACTGATCACGTAATTGATCATGCACTGATCATGTGGCTGATCATGCACTGATCACGTGGCTGATCATGCACTGATCACATGACTGATCATGCACTGATCACGTGGCTATCATGCACTGATCACTTGGCTGACATACACTGATCACGTGCCTGGTCATGCACTGATCACGTGGCTGATCATGCACTGATCACGTGACTGATCATGCACTGATCACGTGTCTGATCATGCACTGATCACGTGGCTATCATGCACTGCTCACGTGGCTGATCATGCCATGATCACGCAGCTACCATGTACTGGTCACATGACTGATCATGCACTGATCACGTGACTGATCATGCAGTGATCACGTGGCTATCATGCACTACTCACGTGGCTGATCATGCAATGATCATGTAGCTACCATGTACAGGTCACGTGAATGATCATACACCCATCAGGTGACTGATCATGCACTGATCACGTGGCTATCATGCACTGATCACGAGACTGATCATGCACTGATCACGTCTATATCATGCACTGATCACATGACTGCCCATGCACTGATCACGTGGATGATCATACACTAATCTTGTGACAGATCATGCACTGATCACGTGGCTGATCATGCACTGATACCGTGACTGAGCATGGACTGATCACATGACTATCATGTAGTGATCACGTGACTTAATGGCGCTGATCATGTGACTGATCATGCGCTGATCATGTTTGCTATCATACACTGATCATGTGCCTCTGGAGGCAATAAACAAAGAGCTGAGTAGGCACGAATCAAACAGTCAGCAGGCAATAATCATGGAACTCAGGTGTGAGGAATCATGCTGCTCAGCTGGCAATAATCAAGCAGCTGAGCAGGCAGGAATTACGCAGCACAGCTGGCAATTGTCAAGCAGATGACAGGCAGGAATCGTGCAGCTCAGCTGGCAATTGTCAAGCAGATGAGCAGACAGTAATCACGCAGCTCAGCAGGCCCAGATCACGTGACTGAGCATGCACTGTTCACGTGGCTGATCATACACTGATCACGTGATGATCATGCACTGATCACTTGGATATCATGCACTGATCACGTGGCTGATCATACACTGTTCACGTGTCTGACCATGCACTGATCACGTGGCTGATCATACACTGCTCACGTAACTGATCATGCACTGATCACGTGGCTATCATGCACTGATCACGTGGCTGAACATGCACTGTTCACGTGGCTGATCACACACCTGTCACGTGACATATCATGCACTGATCACGTGGCACTCATGCACTGATCACGTGGCTGATCATACTCTGCTCACGTAACTCATGCACACATCACGTGGCTATCATGCACTGCTCACGTGGCTCGTCATGGAATGATCACGTAGCAACCATATACTGGTCACGTGACTGATCATGCAAAGATCACGTAAATGATCATGCACTGTTCACGTGACTGATCATGTACTGATCACGTGACTGATCATGCACTGATCACGTGGCTATCATGCTCTGCTCACGTGGCTGATCATGCAACGATCACGTAGCAACCATGTACTGGTCACGTGACTGATCATGCACTGATCACGTAATTGATCCTGCACTGATCACGTGGCTCATCATGCACTGATCACGTGGCTGATCACACATGATCACGTGACTGATCATGCACTGATCACGTGGCTCTCATGCACTGATCACGTGGCTGTCATGCACTGATCACGTGGATATCATGCACTGATCACGTGGCTGATCACACACGTATCACATGACTGATCATGCACTGATCACGTGGCTATCATGCACTGATCACGTGGCTATCATGCACTGATCACGTGGCTGATCAGGCACTGATCACGTAGCTATCATGCACTGATCACGTGACTGATCATGCACTGATCACGTAATTGATCATGCACTGATCATGTGGCTGATCATGCACTGATCACGTGGCTGATCATGCACTGATCACGTGACTGATCATGCACTGATCACGTGGCTATCATGCACTGATCACGTGGCTGACATGCACTGATCACGTGACTGATCATGCACTGATCACGTGGCTGATCATGCACTGATCACGTGACTGATCATGCACTGATCACGTGTCTGATCATGCACTGATCACGTGGCTATCATGCACTGATCACGTGGCTGATCATGCCATGATCACGCAGCTACCATGTACTGGTCACATGACTGATCATGCACTGATCACGTGACTGATCATGCACTGATCACGTGGCTATCATGCACTACTCACGTGGCTGATCATGCAATGATCATGTAGCTACCATGTACAGGTCACGTGAATGATCATACACCCATCAGGTGACTGATCATGCACTGATCACGTGGCTATCATGCACTGATCACGAGACTGATCATGCACTGATCACGTCTATATCATGCACTGATCACATGACTGCCCATGCACTGATCACGTGGATGATCATACACTAATCTTGTGACAGATCATGCACTGATCACGTGGCTGATCATGCACTGATACCGTGACTGAGCATGGACTGATCACATGACTATCATGTAGTGATCACGTGACTTAATGGCGCTGATCATGTGACTGATCATGCGCTGATCATGTTTGCTATCATACACTGATCATGTGCCTCTGGAGGCAATAAACAAAGAGCTGAGTAGGCACGAATCAAACAGTCAGCAGGCAATAATCATGGAACTCAGCTGTGAGGAATCATGCTGCTCAGCTGGCAATAATCAAGCAGCTGAGCAGGCAGGAATTACGCAGCACAGCTGGCAATTGTCAAGCAGATGACAGGCAGGAATCGTGCAGCTCAGCTGGCAATTGTCAAGCAGATGAGCAGACAGTAATCACGCAGCTCAGCAGGCCCTGATCACGTGACTGAGCATGCACTGATCACGTGGCTGATCATACACTGATCACGTGACTGATCATGCACTGATCACGTGGATATCATGCACTGATCACGTGGCTGATCATGCACTGATCACGTGTCTGATCATGCACTGATCACGTGGCTGATCATGCACTGATCACGTGACTGATCATGCACTGATCACGTGGCTATCATGCACTGATCACGTGGCTGATCATGCACTGATCACGTGGCTATCATGCACTGATCACGTGACTGATCATGCACTGATCACGTGGCTATCATGCACTGATCACGTGGCTGATCATGCAACTGATCACGAGCAATCATGCACTGATCACGTGACTGATCATGCACTGATCACGTGACTGATCATGCACTGATCACGTGGCTGATCATGCACTGATCACGTGGCTGATCACACATGATCACGTGACTGATCATGCACTGATCACGTGGCTCATGCACTGATCACGTGGCTGTCATGCACTGATCACGTGGATATCATGCACTGATCATGTGGCTGATCACACACGTATCACATAACTGATCATGCACTGATCACGTGGCTATCATGCACTGATCACGTGGCTATCATGCACTGATCACGTGGCTGATCATGCAATGATCACGTAGCTACCATGTACTGGTCACGTGACTGATCATGCACTGATCACGTAATTGATCATGCACTGATGTGGCTGATCATGCACTGATCACGTGGCTGATCATGCACTGATCACGTGACTGATCATGCACTGATCACGTGACTGATCATGCACTGATCACGTGGCTATCATGCACTGCTCACGTGGCTGATCATTCGATGATCACGCAGCTACCATGTACTGGTCACATGACTGATCATGCACTGATCACGTGACTGATCATGCAGTGATCACGTGGCTATCATGAACTACTCACGTGGGTGATCATGCAATGATCATGTAGCTAACATGTACAGGTCACGTGAATGATCATACACCCATCAGGTGACTGATCATGCACTGATCACGTGGCTATCATGCACTGATCACGTGACTGATCATGCACTGATCACGTCTATATCATGCACTGATCACATGACTGCCCATGCACTGATCACGTGGATGATCATGCACTGATCACGTGACTGATCATGCACTGATCACGTGGCTGATCATGCACTGATCACGTGACTGATCATGCACTGATCACATGACTATCATGCACTGATCACGTGACTTAATGGCGCTGATCATGTGACTGATCATGCACTGATCATGTGGCTATCATGCACTGATCACGTGCCTCTGGCAATAAACAAAGAGCTGATTAGGCACTGATCAAACAGTCATCAGGCAATGATCATGGAACTCAGGTGTGAGGAATCATGCTGCTCAGCTGGCATGATCAAGCAGCTGATCAGGCAGGAATTACGCAGCACAGCTGGCAATTGTCAAGCAGATGACAGGCAGGTTTATCATACGGTGATCACGTGACTGAGAGGCGCTGATCACGTGACTGTGCCGTCAGTGATCACGTGGCTGAGCAGGCACTGATATCGTGACTGAGCATGCACTGATCATGTGCCGGGAGCCGGGGAGGCATTCCACTCTGGACAAAGGTCATGAGGAAGGAGGCTCGGCATACGCAAATGCGGGATCGAGCCTCAGGAGTCCACCCGGATATTCTCGAGCATCTCCCCCAAAAACCGGAGTCTGCCTACTGTATTGCTTTGTGCTCTCACCTCTGATTTCACTGGGGGCTGTCCCCCACCACCATCTCGCTCTCTCTGTCAAAGAGTTAACTTACAGCTCCAATTCATAAAGTTCCTTGTCATTCTTCCCTTTAACTTCCAGCTGAGTCTCCATCTGGAGCGCGGAACCCACCACGCTTACTAATTATGCCTGGGCTGCTAAGACCCACTCGAGAAGGTGTCTAGGGTGAGGCACCTTTCGCTATTCGAGAGGGCGCCTGCGGCCTACGTAAGTGGTGCAAACTTCTTGTCTTGAAGTTTGATTGGTCTTCCGCGTAAACCAAGCTACTCAGTCTCTTTTCTCCACCGAATTTTCCTACTGAGCTCTCCTCATACTATTATTCTTGACATCTCTGATTAGCATATAAATAGTCGCCTAGGCCATCTCTCCTTCGAATACCCTGGATCAGTTGGGGCTGGTCCCCGGCAGGTGGCGACCGAACAGGGACCTCAGGAGGCAATACTCAAAGAGCTGAGCAGACACGAACCACGCAATCAGCAGGCAATAAGCATGGAGCTCAGCAGTGACGAATCATGCTGCTCAACTGGCAATAATCAAGCACGTGACCAGGCAGGAATCACGCAGCTCAGCTGGCAATTGTCAAGCAGATGAGCCGACAGGAATCACGCAGCTCAGCTGGCAATTGTCATGCAGATGAGCCGGCAGGAATCACGCAGCTCAGCAGGCCCTGATCACGTGACTCTGCAGGCACTGATCACGTGGCTGATCAAGTCCAGATCACGTGACTGAGCATGCACTGATCACGTGGCTATCATGCACTGATGACGTGACTGCGCATGCACTGATGACGTGGCTGATCGGGCACTGATCACATGGCTCATCATGCACTGATCACGTGTTTATCAGGCAATGATCAGTGACTGACAGGCGCTGATCATGGGACTGTGCACGCACTGATCACGTGGCTATCATGCACTGATCACGTGACTGCGCATGCACTGATGACGTGGCTGTTCGGGCACTGATCACGTGTTTATCAGGCAGTGATCAGTGACTGACAGGCGCTGATCAGGGGACTGTGCACGCACTGATCAGGTGGCTGATCAGGAACTGACCACCTGACCGCGCATGCAGTGATCACGTGGCTGGTCGTTCACTGATCACGTGTTTATCATACGGTGATCACGTGACTGAGAGGCGCTGATCACGTGACTGTGCCGTCAGTGATCACGTGGCTGAGCAGGCACTGATATCGTGACTGAGCATGCACTGATCATGTGCCGGGAGCCGGGGAGGCATTCCACTCTGGACAAAGGTCATGAGGAAGGAGGCTCGGCATACGCAAATGCGGGATCGAGCCTCAGGAGTCCACCCGGATATTCTCGAGCATCTCCCCCCAAAAAAACCGGAGTCTGCCTACTGTATTGCTTTGTGCTCTCACCTCTGATTTCACTGGGGGCTGTCCCCCACCACCATCTCGCTCTCTCTGTCAAAGAGTTAACTTACAGCTCCAATTCATAAAGTTCCTTGTCATTCTTCCCTTTAACTTCCAGCTGAGTCTCCATCTGGAGCGCGGAACCCACCACGCTTACTAATTATGCCTGGGCTGCTAAGACCCACTCGAGAAGGTGTCTAGGGTGAGGCACCTTTCGCTATTCGAGAGGGCGCCTGCGGCCTACGTAAGTGGTGCAAACTTCTTGTCTTGAAGTTTGATTGGTCTTCCGCGTAAACCAAGCTACTCAGTCTCTTTTCTCCACCGAATTTTCCTACTGAGCTCTCCTCATACTATTATTCTTGACATCTCTGATTAGCATATAAATAGTCGCCTAGGCCATCTCTCCTTCGAATACCCTGGATCAGTTGGGGCTGGTCCCCGGCAGGTGGCGACCGAACAGGGACCTCAGGAGGCAATACTCAAAGAGCTGAGCAGACACGAACCACGCAATCAGCAGGCAATAAGCATGGAGCTCAGCAGTGACGAATCATGCTGCTCAACTGGCAATAATCAAGCACGTGACCAGGCAGGAATCACGCAGCTCAGCTGGCAATTGTCAAGCAGATGAGCCGACAGGAATCACGCAGCTCAGCTGGCAATTGTCATGCAGATGAGCCGGCAGGAATCACGCAGCTCAGCAGGCCCTGATCACGTGACTCTGCAGGCACTGATCACGTGGCTGATCAAGTCCAGATCACGTGACTGAGCATGCACTGATCACGTGGCTATCATGCACTGATGACGTGACTGCGCATGCACTGATGACGTGGCTGATCAGGCACTGATCACATGGCTCATCATGCACTGATCACGTGTTTATCAGGCAATGATCAGTGACTGACAGGCGCTGATCATGGGACTGTGCACGCACTGATCACGTGGCTATCATGCACTGATCACGTGACTGCGCATGCACTGATCACGTGGCTGATGCACTGATCACGTGTTTATCAGGCAGTGATCAGTGACTGACAGGCGCTGATGGGACTGTGCACGCACTGATCACGTGGCTATCATGCACTGATCACGTGACTGCGCATGCACTGATGACGTGGCTGTTCGGGCACTGATCACGTGTTTATCAGGCAGTGATCAGTGACTGACAGGCGCTGATCAGGGGACTGTGCACGCACTGATCAGGTGGCTGATCAGGAACTGACCACCTGACCGCGCATGCAGTGATCACGTGGCTGGTCGTTCACTGATCACGTGTTTATCATACGGTGATCACGTGACTGAGAGGCGCTGATCACGTGACTGTGCCGTCAGTGATCACGTGGCTGAGCAGGCACTGATATCGTGACTGAGCATGCACTGATCATGTGCCGGGAGCCGGGGAGGCATTCCACTCTGGACAAAGGTCATGAGGAAGGAGGCTCGGCATACGCAAATGCGGGATCGAGCCTCAGGAGTCCACCCGGATATTCTCGAGCATCTCCCCCCAAAAAAACCGGAGTCTGCCTACTGTATTGCTTTGTGCTCTCACCTCTGATTTCACTGGGGGCTGTCCCCCACCACCATCTCGCTCTCTCTGTCAAAGAGTTAACTTACAGCTCCAATTCATAAAGTTCCTTGTCATTCTTCCCTTTAACTTCCAGCTGAGTCTCCATCTGGAGCGCGGAACCCACCACGCTTACTAATTATGCCTGGGCTGCTAAGACCCACTCGAGAAGGTGTCTAGGGTGAGGCACCTTTCGCTATTCGAGAGGGCGCCTGCGGCCTACGTAAGTGGTGCAAACTTCTTGTCTTGAAGTTTGATTGGTCTTCCGCGTAAACCAAGCTACTCAGTCTCTTTTCTCCACCGAATTTTCCTACTGAGCTCTCCTCATACTATTATTCTTGACATCTCTGATTAGCATATAAATAGTCGCCTAGGCCATCTCTCCTTCGAATACCCTGGATCAGTTGGGGCTGGTCCCCGGCAGGTGGCGACCGAACAGGGACCTCAGGAGGCAATACTCAAAGAGCTGAGCAGACACGAACCACGCAATCAGCAGGCAATAAGCATGGAGCTCAGCAGTGACGAATCATGCTGCTCAACTGGCAATAATCAAGCACGTGACCAGGCAGGAATCACGCAGCTCAGCTGGCAATTGTCAAGCAGATGAGCCGACAGGAATCACGCAGCTCAGCTGGCAATTGTCATGCAGATGAGCCGGCAGGAATCACGCAGCTCAGCAGGCCCTGATCACGTGACTCTGCAGGCACTGATCACGTGGCTGATCAAGTCCAGATCACGTGACTGAGCATGCACTGATCACGTGGCTATCATGCACTGATGACGTGACTGCGCATGCACTGATGACGTGGCTGATCGGGCACTGATCACATGGCTCATCATGCACTGATCACGTGTTTATCAGGCAATGATCAGTGACTGACAGGCGCTGATCATGGGACTGTGCACGCACTGATCACGTGGCTATCATGCACTGATCACGTGACTGCGCATGCACTGATGACGTGGCTGTTCGGGCACTGATCACGTGTTTATCAGGCAGTGATCAGTGACTGACAGGCGCTGATCAGGGGACTGTGCACGCACTGATCAGGTGGCTGATCAGGAACTGACCACCTGACGCGCATGCAGTGATCACGTGGCTGGTCGTTCACTGATCACGTGTTTATCATACGGTGATCACGTGACTGAGAGGCGCTGATCACGTGACTGTGCCGTCAGTGATCACGTGGCTGAGCAGGCACTGATATCGTGACTGAGCATGCACTGATCATGTGCCGGGAGCCGGGGAGGCATTCCACTCTGGACAAAGGTCATGAGGAAGGAGGCTCGGCATACGCAAATGCGGGATCGAGCCTCAGGAGTCCACCCGGATATTCTCGAGCATCTCCCCCCAAAAAACCGGAGTCTGCCTACTGTATTGCTTTGTGCTCTCACCTCTGATTTCACTGGGGGCTGTCCCCCACCACCATCTCGCTCTCTCTGTCAAAGAGTTAACTTACAGCTCCAATTCATAAAGTTCCTTGTCATTCTTCCCTTTAACTTCCAGCTGAGTCTCCATCTGGAGCGCGGAACCCACCACGCTTACTAATTATGCCTGGGCTGCTAAGACCCACTCGAGAAGGTGTCTAGGGTGAGGCACCTTTCGCTATTCGAGAGGGCGCCTGCGGCCTACGTAAGTGGTGCAAACTTCTTGTCTTGAAGTTTGATTGGTCTTCCGCGTAAACCAAGCTACTCAGTCTCTTTTCTCCACCGAATTTTCCTACTGAGCTCTCCTCATACTATTATTCTTGACATCTCTGATTAGCATATAAATAGTCGCCTAGGCCATCTCTCCTTCGAATACCCTGGATCAGTTGGGGCTGGTCCCCGGCAGGTGGCGACCGAACAGGGACCTCAGGAGGCAATACTCAAAGAGCTGAGCAGACACGAACCACGCAATCAGCAGGCAATAAGCATGGAGCTCAGCAGTGACGAATCATGCTGCTCAACTGGCAATAATCAAGCACGTGACCAGGCAGGAATCACGCAGCTCAGCTGGCAATTGTCAAGCAGATGAGCCGACAGGAATCACGCAGCTCAGCTGGCAATTGTCATGCAGATGAGCCGGCAGGAATCACGCAGCTCAGCAGGCCCTGATCACGTGACTCTGCAGGCACTGATCACGTGGCTGATCAAGTCCAGATCACGTGACTGAGCATGCACTGATCACGTGGCTATCATGCACTGATGACGTGACTGCGCATGCACTGATGACGTGGCTGATCGGGCACTGATCACATGGCTCATCATGCACTGATCACGTGTTTATCAGGCAATGATCAGTGACTGACAGGCGCTGATCATGGGACTGTGCACGCACTGATCACGTGGCTATCATGCACTGATCACGTGACTGCGCATGCACTGATGACGTGGCTGTTCGGGCACTGATCACGTGTTTATCAGGCAGTGATCAGTGACTGACAGGCGCTGATCAGGGGACTGTGCACGCACTGATCAGGTGGCTGATCAGGAACTGACCACCTGACCGCGCATGCAGTGATCACGTGGCTGGTCGTTCACTGATCACGTGTTTATCATACGGTGATCACGTGACTGAGAGGCGCTGATCACGTGACTGTGCCGTCAGTGATCACGTGGCTGAGCAGGCACTGATATCGTGACTGAGCATGCACTGATCATGTGCCGGGAGCCGGGGAGGCATTCCACTCTGGACAAAGGTCATGAGGAAGGAGGCTCGGCATACGCAAATGCGGGATCGAGCCTCAGGAGTCCACCCGGATATTCTCGAGCATCTCCCCCAAAAAAACCGGAGTCTGCCTACTGTATTGCTTTGTGCTCTCACCTCTGATTTCACTGGGGGCTGTCCCCCACCACCATCTCGCTCTCTCTGTCAAAGAGTTAACTTACAGCTCCAATTCATAAAGTTCCTTGTCATTCTTCCCTTTAACTTCCAGCTGAGTCTCCATCTGGAGCGCGGAACCCACCACGCTTACTAATTATGCCTGGGCTGCTAAGACCCACTCGAGAAGGTGTCTAGGGTGAGGCACCTTTCGCTATTCGAGAGGGCGCCTGCGGCCTACGTAAGTGGTGCAAACTTCTTGTCTTGAAGTTTGATTGGTCTTCCGCGTAAACCAAGCTACTCAGTCTCTTTTCTCCACCGAATTTTCCTACTGAGCTCTCCTCATACTATTATTCTTGACATCTCTGATTAGCATATAAATAGTCGCCTAGGCCATCTCTCCTTCGAATACCCTGGATCAGTTGGGGCTGGTCCCCGGCAGGTGGCGACCGAACAGGGACCTCAGGAGGCAATACTCAAAGAGCTGAGCAGACACGAACCACGCAATCAGCAGGCAATAAGCATGGAGCTCAGCAGTGACGAATCATGCTGCTCAACTGGCAATAATCAAGCACGTGACCAGGCAGGAATCACGCAGCTCAGCTGGCAATTGTCAAGCAGATGAGCCGACAGGAATCACGCAGCTCAGCAGGCCCTGATCACGTGACTCTGCAGGCACTGATCACGTGGCTGATCAAGTCCAGATCACGTGACTGAGCATGCACTGATCACGTGGCTATCATGCACTGATGACGTGACTGCGCATGCACTGATGACGTGGCTGATCGGGCACTGATCACATGGCTCATCATGCACTGATCACGTGTTTATCAGGCAATGATCAGTGACTGACAGGCGCTGATCATGGGACTGTGCACGCACTGATCACGTGGCTATCATGCACTGATCACGTGACTGCGCATGCACTGATGACGTGGCTGTTCGGGCACTGATCACGTGTTTATCAGGCAGTGATCAGTGACTGACAGGCGCTGATCAGGGGACTGTGCACGCACTGATCAGGTGGCTGATCAGGAACTGACCACCTGACCGCGCATGCAGTGATCACGTGGCTGGTCGTTCACTGATCACGTGTTTATCATACGGTGATCACGTGACTGAGAGGCGCTGATCACGTGACTGTGCCGTCAGTGATCACGTGGCTGAGCAGGCACTGATATCGTGACTGAGCATGCACTGATCATGTGCCGGGAGCCGGGGAGGCATTCCACTCTGGACAAAGGTCATGAGGAAGGAGGCTCGGCATACGCAAATGCGGGATCGAGCCTCAGGAGTCCACCCGGATATTCTCGAGCATCTCCCCCCAAAAAAACCGGAGTCTGCCTACTGTATTGCTTTGTGCTCTCACCTCTGATTTCACTGGGGGCTGTCCCCCACCACCATCTCGCTCTCTCTGTCAAAGAGTTAACTTACAGCTCCAATTCATAAAGTTCCTTGTCATTCTTCCCTTTAACTTCCAGCTGAGTCTCCATCTGGAGCGCGGAACCCACCACGCTTACTAATTATGCCTGGGCTGCTAAGACCCACTCGAGAAGGTGTCTAGGGTGAGGCACCTTTCGCTATTCGAGAGGGCGCCTGCGGCCTACGTAAGTGGTGCAAACTTCTTGTCTTGAAGTTTGATTGGTCTTCCGCGTAAACCAAGCTACTCAGTCTCTTTTCTCCACCGAATTTTCCTACTGAGCTCTCCTCATACTATTATTCTTGACATCTCTGATTAGCATATAAATAGTCGCCTAGGCCATCTCTCCTTCGAATACCCTGGATCAGTTGGGGCTGGTCCCCGGCAGGTGGCGACCGAACAGGGACCTCAGGAGGCAATACTCAAAGAGCTGAGCAGACACGAACCACGCAATCAGCAGGCAATAAGCATGGAGCTCAGCAGTGACGAATCATGCTGCTCAACTGGCAATAATCAAGCACGTGACCAGGCAGGAATCACGCAGCTCAGCTGGCAATTGTCAAGCAGATGAGCCGACAGGAATCACGCAGCTCAGCTGGCAATTGTCATGCAGATGAGCCGGCAGGAATCACGCAGCTCAGCAGGCCCTGATCACGTGACTCTGCAGGCACTGATCACGTGGCTGATCAAGTCCAGATCACGTGACTGAGCATGCACTGATCACGTGGCTATCATGCACTGATGACGTGACTGATCATGCACTGATGACGTGGCTGATCATGCACTGATCACATGGCTCATCATGCACTGATCACGTGTTTATCAGGCAATGATCAGTGACTGACAGGCGCTGATCATGGGACTGTGCACGCACTGATCACGTGGCTATCATGCACTGATCACGTGACTGCGCATGCACTGATGACGTGGCTGTTCGGGCACTGATCACGTGTTTATCAGGCAGTGATCAGTGACTGACAGGCGCTGATCAGGGGACTGTGCACGCACTGATCAGGTGGCTGATCAGGAACTGACCACCTGACGCGCATGCAGTGATCACGTGGCTGGTCGTTCACTGATCACGTGTTTATCATACGGTGATCACGTGACTGAGAGGCGCTGATCACGTGACTGTGCCGTCAGTGATCACGTGGCTGAGCAGGCACTGATATCGTGACTGAGCATGCACTGATCATGTGCCGGGAGCCGGGGAGGCATTCCACTCTGGACAAAGGTCATGAGGAAGGAGGCTCGGCATACGCAAATGCGGGATCGAGCCTCAGGAGTCCACCCGGATATTCTCGAGCATCTCCCCCCAAAAAAACCGGAGTCTGCCTACTGTATTGCTTTGTGCTCTCACCTCTGATTTCACTGGGGGCTGTCCCCCACCACCATCTCGCTCTCTCTGTCAAAGAGTTAACTTACAGCTCCAATTCATAAAGTTCCTTGTCATTCTTCCCTTTAACTTCCAGCTGAGTCTCCATCTGGAGCGCGGAACCCACCACGCTTACTAATTATGCCTGGGCTGCTAAGACCCACTCGAGAAGGTGTCTAGGGTGAGGCACCTTTCGCTATTCGAGAGGGCGCCTGCGGCCTACGTAAGTGGTGCAAACTTCTTGTCTTGAAGTTTGATTGGTCTTCCGCGTAAACCAAGCTACTCAGTCTCTTTTCTCCACCGAATTTTCCTACTGAGCTCTCCTCATACTATTATTCTTGACATCTCTGATTAGCATATAAATAGTCGCCTAGGCCATCTCTCCTTCGAATACCCTGGATCAGTTGGGGCTGGTCCCCGGCAGGTGGCGACCGAACAGGGACCTCAGGAGGCAATACTCAAAGAGCTGAGCAGACACGAACCACGCAATCAGCAGGCAATAAGCATGGAGCTCAGCAGTGACGAATCATGCTGCTCAACTGGCAATAATCAAGCACGTGACCAGGCAGGAATCACGCAGCTCAGCTGGCAATTGTCAAGCAGATGAGCCGACAGGAATCACGCAGCTCAGCAGGCCCTGATCACGTGACTCTGCAGGCACTGATCACGTGGCTGATCAAGTCCAGATCACGTGACTGAGCATGCACTGATCACGTGGCTATCATGCACTGATGACGTGACTGCGCATGCACTGATGACGTGGCTGATCGGGCACTGATCACATGGCTCATCATGCACTGATCACGTGTTTATCAGGCAATGATCAGTGACTGACAGGCGCTGATCATGGGACTGTGCACGCACTGATCACGTGGCTATCATGCACTGATCACGTGACTGCGCATGCACTGATGACGTGGCTGTTCGGGCACTGATCACGTGTTTATCAGGCAGTGATCAGTGACTGACAGGCGCTGATCAGGGGACTGTGCACGCACTGATCAGGTGGCTGATCAGGAACTGACCACCTGACCGCGCATGCAGTGATCACGTGGCTGGTCGTTCACTGATCACGTGTTTATCATACGGTGATCACGTGACTGAGAGGCGCTGATCACGTGACTGTGCCGTCAGTGATCACGTGGCTGAGCAGGCACTGATATCGTGACTGAGCATGCACTGATCATGTGCCGGGAGCCGGGGAGGCATTCCACTCTGGACAAAGGTCATGAGGAAGGAGGCTCGGCATACGCAAATGCGGGATCGAGCCTCAGGAGTCCACCCGGATATTCTCGAGCATCTCCCCCCAAAAAAACCGGAGTCTGCCTACTGTATTGCTTTGTGCTCTCACCTCTGATTTCACTGGGGGCTGTCCCCCACCACCATCTCGCTCTCTCTGTCAAAGAGTTAACTTACAGCTCCAATTCATAAAGTTCCTTGTCATTCTTCCCTTTAACTTCCAGCTGAGTCTCCATCTGGAGCGCGGAACCCACCACGCTTACTAATTATGCCTGGGCTGCTAAGACCCACTCGAGAAGGTGTCTAGGGTGAGGCACCTTTCGCTATTCGAGAGGGCGCCTGCGGCCTACGTAAGTGGTGCAAACTTCTTGTCTTGAAGTTTGATTGGTCTTCCGCGTAAACCAAGCTACTCAGTCTCTTTTCTCCACCGAATTTTCCTACTGAGCTCTCCTCATACTATTATTCTTGACATCTCTGATTAGCATATAAATAGTCGCCTAGGCCATCTCTCCTTCGAATACCCTGGATCAGTTGGGGCTGGTCCCCGGCAGGTGGCGACCGAACAGGGACCTCAGGAGGCAATACTCAAAGAGCTGAGCAGACACGAACCACGCAATCAGCAGGCAATAAGCATGGAGCTCAGCAGTGACGAATCATGCTGCTCAACTGGCAATAATCAAGCACGTGACCAGGCAGGAATCACGCAGCTCAGCTGGCAATTGTCAAGCAGATGAGCCGACAGGAATCACGCAGCTCAGCTGGCAATTGTCATGCAGATGAGCCGGCAGGAATCACGCAGCTCAGCAGGCCCTGATCACGTGACTCTGCAGGCACTGATCACGTGGCTGATCAAGTCCAGATCACGTGACTGAGCATGCACTGATCACGTGGCTATCATGCACTGATGACGTGGCTGATCGGGCACTGATCACATGGCTCATCATGCACTGATCACGTGTTTATCAGGCAATGATCAGTGACTGACAGGCGCTGATCATGGGACTGTGCACGCACTGATCACGTGGCTATCATGCACTGATCACGTGACTGCGCATGCACTGATGACGTGGCTGTTCGGGCACTGATCACGTGTTTATCAGGCAGTGATCAGTGACTGACAGGCGCTGATCAGGGGACTGTGCACGCACTGATCAGGTGGCTGATCAGGAACTGACCACCTGACCGCGCATGCAGTGATCACGTGGCTGGTCGTTCACTGATCACGTGTTTATCATACGGTGATCACGTGACTGAGAGGCGCTGATCACGTGACTGTGCCGTCAGTGATCACGTGGCTGAGCAGGCACTGATATCGTGACTGAGCATGCACTGATCATGTGCCGGGAGCCGGGGAGGCATTCCACTCTGGACAAAGGTCATGAGGAAGGAGGCTCGGCATACGCAAATGCGGGATCGAGCCTCAGGAGTCCACCCGGATATTCTCGAGCATCTCCCCCAAAAAAACCGGAGTCTGCCTACTGTATTGCTTTGTGCTCTCACCTCTGATTTCACTGGGGGCTGTCCCCCACCACCATCTCGCTCTCTCTGTCAAAGAGTTAACTTACAGCTCCAATTCATAAAGTTCCTTGTCATTCTTCCCTTTAACTTCCAGCTGAGTCTCCATCTGGAGCGCGGAACCCACCACGCTTACTAATTATGCCTGGGCTGCTAAGACCCACTCGAGAAGGTGTCTAGGGTGAGGCACCTTTCGCTATTCGAGAGGGCGCCTGCGGCCTACGTAAGTGGTGCAAACTTCTTGTCTTGAAGTTTGATTGGTCTTCCGCGTAAACCAAGCTACTCAGTCTCTTTTCTCCACCGAATTTTCCTACTGAGCTCTCCTCATACTATTATTCTTGACATCTCTGATTAGCATATAAATAGTCGCCTAGGCCATCTCTCCTTCGAATACCCTGGATCAGTTGGGGCTGGTCCCCGGCAGGTGGCGACCGAACAGGGACCTCAGGAGGCAATACTCAAAGAGCTGAGCAGACACGAACCACGCAATCAGCAGGCAATAAGCATGGAGCTCAGCAGTGACGAATCATGCTGCTCAACTGGCAATAATCAAGCACGTGACCAGGCAGGAATCACGCAGCTCAGCTGGCAATTGTCAAGCAGATGAGCCGACAGGAATCACGCAGCTCAGCTGGCAATTGTCATGCAGATGAGCCGGCAGGAATCACGCAGCTCAGCAGGCCCTGATCACGTGACTCTGCAGGCACTGATCACGTGGCTGATCAAGTCCAGATCACGTGACTGAGCATGCACTGATCACGTGGCTATCATGCACTGATGACGTGACTGCGCATGCACTGATGACGTGGCTGATCGGGCACTGATCACATGGCTCATCATGCACTGATCACGTGTTTATCAGGCAATGATCAGTGACTGACAGGCGCTGATCATGGGACTGTGCACGCACTGATCACGTGGCTATCATGCACTGATCACGTGACTGCGCATGCACTGATGACGTGGCTGTTCGGGCACTGATCACGTGTTTATCAGGCAGTGATCAGTGACTGACAGGCGCTGATCAGGGGACTGTGCACGCACTGATCAGGTGGCTGATCAGGAACTGACCACCTGACCGCGCATGCAGTGATCACGTGGCTGGTCGTTCACTGATCACGTGTTTATCATACGGTGATCACGTGACTGAGAGGCGCTGATCACGTGACTGTGCCGTCAGTGATCACGTGGCTGAGCAGGCACTGATATCGTGACTGAGCATGCACTGATCATGTGCCGGGAGCCGGGGAGGCATTCCACTCTGGACAAAGGTCATGAGGAAGGAGGCTCGGCATACGCAAATGCGGGATCGAGCCTCAGGAGTCCACCCGGATATTCTCGAGCATCTCCCCCCAAAAAAACCGGAGTCTGCCTACTGTATTGCTTTGTGCTCTCACCTCTGATTTCACTGGGGGCTGTCCCCCACCACCATCTCGCTCTCTCTGTCAAAGAGTTAACTTACAGCTCCAATTCATAAAGTTCCTTGTCATTCTTCCCTTTAACTTCCAGCTGAGTCTCCATCTGGAGCGCGGAACCCACCACGCTTACTAATTATGCCTGGGCTGCTAAGACCCACTCGAGAAGGTGTCTAGGGTGAGGCACCTTTCGCTATTCGAGAGGGCGCCTGCGGCCTACGTAAGTGGTGCAAACTTCTTGTCTTGAAGTTTGATTGGTCTTCCGCGTAAACCAAGCTACTCAGTCTCTTTTCTCCACCGAATTTTCCTACTGAGCTCTCCTCATACTATTATTCTTGACATCTCTGATTAGCATATAAATAGTCGCCTAGGCCATCTCTCCTTCGAATACCCTGGATCAGTTGGGGCTGGTCCCCGGCAGGTGGCGACCGAACAGGGACCTCAGGAGGCAATACTCAAAGAGCTGAGCAGACACGAACCACGCAATCAGCAGGCAATAAGCATGGAGCTCAGCAGTGACGAATCATGCTGCTCAACTGGCAATAATCAAGCACGTGACCAGGCAGGAATCACGCAGCTCAGCTGGCAATTGTCAAGCAGATGAGCCGACAGGAATCACGCAGCTCAGCTGGCAATTGTCATGCAGATGAGCCGGCAGGAATCACGCAGCTCAGCAGGCCCTGATCACGTGACTCTGCAGGCACTGATCACGTGGCTGATCAAGTCCAGATCACGTGACTGAGCATGCACTGATCACGTGGCTATCATGCACTGATGACGTGACTGCGCATGCACTGATGACGTGGCTGATCGGGCACTGATCACATGGCTCATCATGCACTGATCACGTGTTTATCAGGCAATGATCAGTGACTGACAGGCGCTGATCATGGGACTGTGCACGCACTGATCACGTGGCTATCATGCACTGATCACGTGGCTGATCGCACTGATCACATGGCATGCACTGATCACTGATCAGGCACTGATCACGTGATCAGGCTGATCAGTGACTGACAGGCGCTGATCATGGACTGTGCACGCACTGATCACGTGGCTATCATGCACTGATCACGTGACTGCGCATGCACTGATGACGTGGCTGTTCGGGCACTGATCACGTGTTTATCAGGCAGTGATCAGTGACTGACAGGCGCTGATCAGGGGACTGTGCACGCACTGATCAGGTGGCTGATCAGGAACTGACCACCTGACCGCGCATGCAGTGATCACGTGGCTGGTCGTTCACTGATCACGTGTTTATCATACGGTGATCACGTGACTGAGAGGCGCTGATCACGTGACTGTGCCGTCAGTGATCACGTGGCTGAGCAGGCACTGATATCGTGACTGAGCATGCACTGATCATGTGCCGGGAGCCGGGGAGGCATTCCACTCTGGACAAAGGTCATGAGGAAGGAGGCTCGGCATACGCAAATGCGGGATCGAGCCTCAGGAGTCCACCCGGATATTCTCGAGCATCTCCCCCCAAAAAAACCGGAGTCTGCCTACTGTATTGCTTTGTGCTCTCACCTCTGATTTCACTGGGGGCTGTCCCCCACCACCATCTCGCTCTCTCTGTCAAAGAGTTAACTTACAGCTCCAATTCATAAAGTTCCTTGTCATTCTTCCCTTTAACTTCCAGCTGAGTCTCCATCTGGAGCGCGGAACCCACCACGCTTACTAATTATGCCTGGGCTGCTAAGACCCACTCGAGAAGGTGTCTAGGGTGAGGCACCTTTCGCTATTCGAGAGGGCGCCTGCGGCCTACGTAAGTGGTGCAAACTTCTTGTCTTGAAGTTTGATTGGTCTTCCGCGTAAACCAAGCTACTCAGTCTCTTTTCTCCACCGAATTTTCCTACTGAGCTCTCCTCATACTATTATTCTTGACATCTCTGATTAGCATATAAATAGTCGCCTAGGCCATCTCTCCTTCGAATACCCTGGATCAGTTGGGGCTGGTCCCCGGCAGGTGGCGACCGAACAGGGACCTCAGGAGGCAATACTCAAAGAGCTGAGCAGACACGAACCACGCAATCAGCAGGCAATAAGCATGGAGCTCAGCAGTGACGAATCATGCTGCTCAACTGGCAATAATCAAGCACGTGACCAGGCAGGAATCACGCAGCTCAGCTGGCAATTGTCAAGCAGATGAGCCGACAGGAATCACGCAGCTCAGCAGGCCCTGATCACGTGACTCTGCAGGCACTGATCACGTGGCTGATCAAGTCCAGATCACGTGACTGAGCATGCACTGATCACGTGGCTATCATGCACTGATGACGTGACTGCGCATGCACTGATGACGTGGCTGATCGGGCACTGATCACATGGCTCATCATGCACTGATCACGTGTTTATCAGGCAATGATCAGTGACTGACAGGCGCTGATCATGGGACTGTGCACGCACTGATCACGTGGCTATCATGCACTGATCACGTGACTGCGCATGCACTGATGACGTGGCTGTTCGGGCACTGATCACGTGTTTATCAGGCAGTGATCAGTGACTGACAGGCGCTGATCAGGGGACTGTGCACGCACTGATCAGGTGGCTGATCAGGAACTGACCACCTGACCGCGCATGCAGTGATCACGTGGCTGGTCGTTCACTGATCACGTGTTTATCATACGGTGATCACGTGACTGAGAGGCGCTGATCACGTGACTGTGCCGTCAGTGATCACGTGGCTGAGCAGGCACTGATATCGTGACTGAGCATGCACTGATCATGTGCCGGGAGCCGGGGAGGCATTCCACTCTGGACAAAGGTCATGAGGAAGGAGGCTCGGCATACGCAAATGCGGGATCGAGCCTCAGGAGTCCACCCGGATATTCTCGAGCATCTCCCCCAAAAAAACCGGAGTCTGCCTACTGTATTGCTTTGTGCTCTCACCTCTGATTTCACTGGGGGCTGTCCCCCACCACCATCTCGCTCTCTCTGTCAAAGAGTTAACTTACAGCTCCAATTCATAAAGTTCCTTGTCATTCTTCCCTTTAACTTCCAGCTGAGTCTCCATCTGGAGCGCGGAACCCACCACGCTTACTAATTATGCCTGGGCTGCTAAGACCCACTCGAGAAGGTGTCTAGGGTGAGGCACCTTTCGCTATTCGAGAGGGCGCCTGCGGCCTACGTAAGTGGTGCAAACTTCTTGTCTTGAAGTTTGATTGGTCTTCCGCGTAAACCAAGCTACTCAGTCTCTTTTCTCCACCGAATTTTCCTACTGAGCTCTCCTCATACTATTATTCTTGACATCTCTGATTAGCATATAAATAGTCGCCTAGGCCATCTCTCCTTCGAATACCCTGGATCAGTTGGGGCTGGTCCCCGGCAGGTGGCGACCGAACAGGGACCTCAGGAGGCAATACTCAAAGAGCTGAGCAGACACGAACCACGCAATCAGCAGGCAATAAGCATGGAGCTCAGCAGTGACGAATCATGCTGCTCAACTGGCAATAATCAAGCACGTGACCAGGCAGGAATCACGCAGCTCAGCTGGCAATTGTCAAGCAGATGAGCCGACAGGAATCACGCAGCTCAGCTGGCAATTGTCATGCAGATGAGCCGGCAGGAATCACGCAGCTCAGCAGGCCCTGATCACGTGACTCTGCAGGCACTGATCACGTGGCTGATCAAGTCCAGATCACGTGACTGAGCAGGCACTGATCACGTGGCTATCATGCACTGATGACGTGGCTGATCGGGCACTGATCACATGGCTCATCATGCACTGATCACGTGTTTCTCAGGCAATGATCAGTGACTGACAGGCGCTGATCATGGGACTGTGCACGCACTGATCACGTGACTGCGCATGCACTGATGACGTGGCTGTTCGGGCACTGATCACGGGTTTATCAGGCAGTGATCAGTGACTGACAGGCGCTGATCAGGGGACTGTGCACGCACTGATCAGGTGGCTGATCAGGAACTGACCACCTGACCGCGCATGCAGTGATCACCTGGCTGGTCGTTCACTGATCACGTGTTTATCATACGGTGATCACGTGACTGAGAGGCGCTGATCACGTGACTGTGCCGTCAGTGATCACGTGGCTGAGCAGGCACTGATATCGTGACTGAGCATGCACTGATCATGTGCCGGGAGCCGGGGAGGCATTCCACTCTGGACAAAGGTCATGAGGAAGGAGGCTCGGCATACGCAAATGCGGGATCGAGCCTCAGGAGTCCACCCGGATATTCTCGAGCATCTCCCCCCAAAAAAACCGGAGTCTGCCTACTGTATTGCTTTGTGCTCTCACCTCTGATTTCACTGGGGCTGTCCCCCACCACCATCTCGCTCTCTCTGTCAAAGAGTTAACTTACAGCTCCAATTCATAAAGTTCCTTGTCATTCTTCCCTTTAACTTCCAGCTGAGTCTCCATCTGGAGCGCGGAACCCACCACGCTTACTAATTATGCCTGGGCTGCTAAGACCCACTCGAGAAGGTGTTTAGGGTGAGGCACCTTTCGCCATTCGAGAGGGCGCCTGCGGCCTACGTAAGTGGTGCAAACTTCTTGTCTTGAAGTTTGATTGGTCTTCCGCGTAAACCAAGCTACTCAGTCTCTTTTCTCCACCGAATTTTCCTACTGAGCTCTCCTCATACTATTATTCTTGACATCTCTGATTAGCATATAAATAGTCGCCTAGGCCATCTCTCCTTCGAATACCCTGGATCAGTTGGGGCTGGTCCCCGGCAGGTGGCGACCGAACAGGGACCTCAGGAGGCAATACTCAAAGAGCTGAGCAGACACGAACCACGCAATCAGCAGGCAATAAGCATGGAGCTCAGCAGTGACGAATCATGCTGCTCAACTGGCAATAATCAAGCACGTGACTAGGCAGGAATCACGCAGCTCAGCTGGCAATTGTCAAGCAGATGAGCCGACAGGAATCACGCAGCTCAGCTGGCAATTGTCATGCAGATGAGCCGGCAGGAATCACGCAGCTCAGCAGGCCCTGATCACGTGACTCTGCAGGCACTGATCACGTGGCTGATCAAGTCCAGATCACGTGACTGAGCATGCACTGATCACGTGGCTATCATGCACTGATGACGTGGCTGATCGGGCTCTGATCACATGGCTCATCATGCACTGATCACGTGTTTATCAGGCAATGATCAGTGACTGACAGGCGCTGATCATGGGACTGTGCACGCACTGATCACGTGGCTATCATGCACTGATCACGTGACTGCGCATGCACTGATGACGTGGCTGTTCGGGCACTGATCACGTGTTTATCAGGCAGTGATCAGTGACTGACAGGCGCTGATCAGGGGACTGTGCACGCACTGATCAGGTGGCTGATCAGGAACTGACCACCTGACGCGCATGCAGTGATCACGTGGCTGGTCGTTCACTGATCACGTGTTTATCATACGGTGATCACGTGACTGAGAGGCGCTGATCACGTGACTGTGCCGTCAGTGATCACGTGGCTGAGCAGGCACTGATATCGTGACTGAGCATGCACTGATCATGTGCCGGGAGCCGGGGAGGCATTCGACTCTGGACAAAGGTCATGAGGAAGGAGGCTCGGCATACGCAAATGCGGGATCGAGCCTCAGGAGTCCACCCGGATATTCTCGAGCATCTCCCCCAAAAAACCGGAGTCTGCCTACTGTATTGCTTTGTGCTCTCACCTCTGATTTCACTGGGGGCTGTCCCCCACCACCATCTCGCTCTCTCTGTCAAAGAGTTAACTTACAGCTCCAATTCATAAAGTTCCTTGTCATTCTTCCCTTTAACTTCCAGCTGAGTCTCCATCTGGAGCGCGGAACCCACCACGCTTACTAATTATGCCTGGGCTGCTAAGACCCACTCGAGAAGGTGTCTAGGGTGAGGCACCTTTCGCTATTCGAGAGGGCGCCTGCGGCCTACGTAAGTGGTGCAAACTTCTTGTCTTGAAGTTTGATTGGTCTTCCGCGTAAACTAAGCTACTCAGTCTCTTTTCTCCACCGAATTTTCCTACTGAGCTCTCCTCATACTATTATTCTTGACATCTCTGATTAGCATATAAATAGTCGCCTAGGCCATCTCTCCTTCGAATACCCTGGATCAGTTGGGGCTGGTCCCCGGCAGGTGGCGACCGAACAGGGACCTCAGGAGGCAATACTCAAAGAGCTGAGCAGACACGAACCACGCAATCAGCAGGCAATAAGCATGGAGCTCAGCAGTGACGAATCATGCTGCTCAACTGGCAATAATCAAGCACGTGACCAGGCAGGAATCACGCAGCTCAGCTGGCAATTGTCAAGCAGATGAGCCGACAGGAATCACGCAGCTCAGCTGGCAATTGTCATGCAGATGAGCCGGCAGGAATCACGCAGCTCAGCAGGCCCTGATCACGTGACTCTGCAGGCACTGATCACGTGGCTGATCAAGTCCAGATCACGTGACTGAGCATGCACTGATCACGTGGCTATCATGCACTGATGACGTGACTGCGCATGCTCTGATGACGTGGCTGATCGGGCACTGATCACATGGCTCATCATGCACTGATCACGTGTTTATCAGGCAATGATCAGTGACTGACAGGCGCTGATCATGGGACTGTGCACGCACTGATCACGTGGCTATCATGCACTGATCACGTGACTGCGCATGCACTGATGACGTGGCTGTTCGGGCACTGATCACGTGTTTATCAGGCAGTGATCAGTGACTGACAGGCGCTGATCAGGGACTGTGCACGCACTGATCAGGTGGCTGATCAGGAACTGACCACCTGACCGCGCATGCAGTGATCACGTGGCTGGTCGTTCACTGATCACGTGTTTATCATACGGTGATCACGTGACTGAGAGGCGCTGATCACGTGACTGTGCCGTCAGTGATCACGTGGCTGAGCAGGCACTGATATCGTGACTGAGCATGCACTGATCATGTGCCGGGAGCCGGGGAGGCATTCCACTCTGGACAAAGGTCATGAGGAAGGAGGCTCGGCATTCGCAAATGCGGGATCGAGCCTCAGGAGTCCACCCGGATATTCTCGAGCATCTCCCCCCAAAAACCGGAGTCTGCCTACTGTATGGCTTTGTGCTCTCACCTCTGATTTCACTGGGGGCTGTCCCCCACCACCATCTCGCTCTCTCTGTCAAAGAGTTAACTTACAGCTCCAATTCATAAAGTTCCTTGTCATTCTTCCCTTTAACTTCCAGCTGAGTCTCCATCTGGAGCGCGGAACCCACCACGCTTACTAATTATGCCTGGGCTGCTAAGACCCACTCGAGAAGGTGTCTAGGGTGAGGCACCTTTCGCTATTCGAGAGGGCGCCTGCGGCCTACGTAAGTGGTGCAAACTTCTTGTCTTGAAGTTTGATTGGTCTTCCGCGTAAACCAAGCTACTCAGTCTCTTTTCTCCACCGAATTTTCCTACTGAGCTCTCCTCATACGATTATTCTTGACATCTCTGATTAGCATATAAATAGTCGCCTAGGCCATCTCTCCTTCGAATACCCTGAATCAGTTGGGGCTGGTCCCCGGCAGGTGGCGACCGAACAGGGACCTCAGGAGGCAATACTCAAAGAGCTGAGCAGACACGAACCACGCAATCAGCAGGCAATAAGCATGGAGCTCAGCAGTGACGAATCATGCTGCTCAACTGGCAATAATCAAGCACGTGACCAGGCAGGAATCACGCAGCTCAGCTGGCAATTGTCAAGCAGATGAGCCGACAGGAATCACGCAGCTCAGCTGGCAATTGTCATGCAGATGAGCCGGCAGGAATCACGCAGCTCAGCAGGCCCTGATCACGTGACTCTGCAGGCACTGATCACGTGGCTGATCAAGTCCAGATCACGTGACTGAGCATGCACTGATCACGTGGCTATCATGCACTGATGACGTGACTGCGCATGCACTGATGACGTGGCTGATCGGGCACTGATCACATGGCTCATCATGCACTGATCACGTGTTTATCAGGCAATGATCAGTGACTGACAGGCGCTGATCATGGGACTGTGCACGCACTGATCACGTGGCTATCATGCACTGATCACGTGACTGCGCATGCACTGATGACGTGGCTGTTCGGGCACTGATCACGTGTTTATCAGGCAGTGATCAGTGACTGACAGGCGCTGATCAGGGGACTGTGCACGCACTGATCAGGTGGCTGATCAGGAACTGACCACCTGACCGCGCATGCAGTGATCACGTGGCTGGTCGTTCACTGATCACGTGTTTATCATACGGTGATCACGTGACTGAGAGGCGCTGATCACGTGACTGTGCCGTCAGTGATCACGTGGCTGAGCAGGCACTGATATCGTGACTGAGCATGCACTGATCATGTGCCGGGAGCCGGGGAGGCATTCCACTCTGGACAAAGGTCATGAGGAAGGAGGCTCGGCATACGCAAATGCGGGATCGAGCCTCAGGAGTCCACCCGGATATTCTCGAGCATCTCCCCCCAAAAACCGGAGTCTGCCTACTGTATTGCTTTGTGCTCTCACCTCTGATTTCACTGGGGGCTGTCCCCCACCACCATCTCGCTCTCTCTGTCAAAGAGTTAACTTACAGCTCCAATTCATAAAGTTCCTTGTCATTCTTCCCTTTAACTTCCAGCTGAGTCTCCATCTGGAGCGCGGAACCCACCACGCTTACTAATTATGCCTGGGCTGCTAAGACCCACTCGAGAAGGTGTCTAGGGTGAGGCACCTTTCGCTATTCGAGAGGGCGCCTGCGGCCTACGTAAGTGGTGCAAACTTCTTGTCTTGAAGTTTGATTGGTCTTCCGCGTAAACCAAGCTACTCAGTCTCTTTTCTCCACCGAATTTTCCTACTGAGCTCTCCTCATACTATTATTCTTGACATCTCTGATTAGCATATAAATAGTCGCCTAGGCCATCTCTCCTTCGAATACCCTGGATCAGTTGGGGCTGGTCCCCGGCAGGTGGCGACCGAACAGGGACCTCAGGAGGCAATACTCAAAGAGCTGAGCAGACACGAACCACGCAATCAGCAGGCAATAAGCATGGAGCTCAGCAGTGACGAATCATGCTGCTCAACTGGCAATAATCAAGCACGTGACCAGGCAGGAATCACGCAGCTCAGCTGGCAATTGTCAAGCAGATGAGCCGACAGGAATCACGCAGCTCAGCTGGCAATTGTCATGCAGATGAGCCGGCAGGAATCACGCAGCTCAGCAGGCCCTGATCACGTGACTCTGCAGGCACTGATCACGTGGCTGATCAAGTCCAGATCACGTGACTGAGCATGCACTGATCACGTGGCTATCATGCACTGATGACGTGGCTGATCGGGCACTGATCACATGGCTCATCATGCACTGATCACGTGTTTATCAGGCAATGATCAGTGACTGACAGGCGCTGATCATGGGACTGTGCACGCACTGATCACGTGGCTATCATGCACTGATCACGTGACTGCGCATGCACTGATGACGTGGCTGTTCGGGCACTGATCACGTGTTTATCAGGCAGTGATCAGTGACTGACAGGCGCTGATCAGGGGACTGTGCACGCACTGATCAGGTGGCTGATCAGGAACTGACCACCTGACCGCGCATGCAGTGATCACGTGGCTGGTCGTTCACTGATCACGTGTTTATCATACGGTGATCACGTGACTGAGAGGCGCTGATCACGTGACTGTGCCGTCAGTGATCACGTGGCTGAGCAGGCACTGATATCGTGACTGAGCATGCACTGATCATGTGCCGGGAGCCGGGAGGCATTCCACTCTGGACAAAGGTCATGAGGAAGGAGGCTCGGCATACGCAAATGCGGGATCGAGCCTCAGGAGTCCACCCGGATATTCTCGAGCATCTCCCCCAAAAAAACCGGAGTCTGCCTACTGTATTGCTTTGTGCTCTCACCTCTGATTTCACTGGGGGCTGTCCCCCACCACCATCTCGCTCTCTCTGTCAAAGAGTTAACTTACAGCTCCAATTCATAAAGTTCCTTGTCATTCTTCCCTTTAACTTCCAGCTGAGTCTCCATCTGGAGCGCGGAACCCACCACGCTTACTAATTATGCCTGGGCTGCTAAGACCCACTCGAGAAGGTGTCTAGGGTGAGGCACCTTTCGCTATTCGAGAGGGCGCCTGCGGCCTACGTAAGTGGTGCAAACTTCTTGTCTTGAAGTTTGATTGGTCTTCCGCGTAAACCAAGCTACTCAGTCTCTTTTCTCCACCGAATTTTCCTACTGAGCTCTCCTCATACTATTATTCTTGACATCTCTGATTAGCATATAAATAGTCGCCTAGGCCATCTCTCCTTCGAATACCCTGGATCAGTTGGGGCTGGTCCCCGGCAGGTGGCGACCGAACAGGGACCTCAGGAGGCAATACTCAAAGAGCTGAGCAGACACGAACCACGCAATCAGCAGGCAATAAGCATGGAGCTCAGCAGTGACGAATCATGCTGCTCAACTGGCAATAATCAAGCACGTGACCAGGCAGGAATCACGCAGCTCAGCTGGCAATTGTCAAGCAGATGAGCCGACAGGAATCACGAAGCTCAGCTGGCAATTGTCATGCAGATGAGCCGGCAGGAATCACGCAGCTCAGCAGGCCCTGATCACGTGACTCTGCAGGCACTGATCACGTGGCTGATCAAGTCCAGATCACGTGACTGAGCATGCACTGATCACGTGGCTATCATGCACTGATGACGTGGCTGATCGGCCACTGATCACATGGCTCATCATGCACTGATCACGTGTTTATCAGGCAATGATCAGTGACTGACAGGCGCTGATCATGGGACTGTGCACGCACTGATCACGTGGCTATCATGCACTGATCACGTGACTGCGCATGCACTGATGACGTGGCTGTTCGGGCACTGATCACGTGTTTATCAGGCAGTGATCAGTGACTGACAGGCGCTGATCAGGGGACTGTGCACGCACTGATCAGGTGGCTGATCAGGAACTGACCACCTGACCGCGCATGCAGTGATCACGTGGCTGGTCGTTCACTGATCACGTGTTTATCATACGGTGATCACGTGACTGAGAGGCGCTGATCACGTGACTGTGCCGTCAGTGATCACGTGGCTGAGCAGGCACTGATATCGTGACTGAGCATGCACTGATCATGTGCCGGGAGCCGGGGAGGCATTCCACTCTGGACAAAGGTCATGAGGAAGGAGGCTCGGCATACGCAAATGCGGGATCGAGCCTCAGGAGTCCACCCGGATATTCTCGAGCATCTCCCCCAAAAAAACCGGAGTCTGCCTACTGTATTGCTTTGTGCTCTCACCTCTGATTTCACTGGGGGCTGTCCCCCACCACCATCTCGCTCTCTCTGTCAAAGAGTTAACTTACAGCTCCAATTCATAAAGTTCCTTGTCATTCTTCCCTTTAACTTCCAGCTGAGTCTCCATCTGGAGCGCGGAACCCACCACGCTTACTAATTATGCCTGGGCTGCTAAGACCCACTCGAGAAGGTGTCTAGGGTGAGGCACCTTTCGCTATTCGAGAGGGCGCCTGCGGCCTACGTAAGTGGTGCAAACTTCTTGTCTTGAAGTTTGATTGGTCTTCCGCGTAAACCAAGCTACTCAGTCTCTTTTCTCCACCGAATTTTCCTACTGAGCTCTCCTCATACTATTATTCTTGACATCTCTGATTAGCATATAAATAGTCGCCTAGGCCATCTCTCCTTCGAATACCCTGGATCAGTTGGGGCTGGTCCCCGGCAGGTGGCGACCGAACAGGGACCTCAGGAGGCAATACTCAAAGAGCTGAGCAGACACGAACCACGCAATCAGCAGGCAATAAGCATGGAGCTCAGCAGTGACGAATCATGCTGCTCAACTGGCAATAATCAAGCACGTGACCAGGCAGGAATCACGCAGCTCAGCTGGCAATTGTCAAGCAGATGAGCCGACAGGAATCACGCAGCTCAGCTGGCAATTGTCATGCAGATGAGCCGGCAGGAATCACGCAGCTCAGCAGGCCCTGATCACGTGACTCTGCAGGCACTGATCACGTGGCTGATCAAGTCCAGATCACGTGACTGAGCATGCACTGATCACGTGGCTATCATGCACTGATGACGTGGCTGATCGGGCACTGATCACATGGCTCATCATGCACTGATCAAGTGTTTATCAGGCAATGATCAGTGACTGACAGGCGCTGATCATGGGACTGTGCACGCACTGATCACGTGGCTATCATGCACTGATCACGTGACTGCGCATGCACTGATGACGTGGCTGTTCGGGCACTGATCACGTGTTTATCAGGCAGTGATCAGTGACTGACAGGCGCTGATCAGGGGACTGTGCACGCACTGATCAGGTGGCTGATCAGGAACTGACCACCTGACCGCGCATGCAGTGATCACGTGGCTGGTCGTTCACTGATCACGTGTTTATCATAGGGTGATCACGTGACTGAGAGGCGCTGATCACGTGACTGTGCCGTCAGTGATCACCTGGCTGAGCAGGCACTGATATCGTGACTGAGCATGCACTGATCATGTGCCGGGAGCCGGGGAGGCATTCCACTCTGGACAAAGGTCATGAGGAAGGAGGCTCGGCATACGCAAATGCGGGATCGAGCCTCAGGAGTCCACCCGGATATTCTCGAGCATCTCCCCCCAAAAACCGGAGTCTGCCTACTGTATTGCTTTGTGCTCTCACCTCTGATTTCACTGGGGGCTGTCCCCCACCACCATCTCGCTCTCTCTGTCAAAGAGTTAACTTACAGCTCCAATTCATAAAGTTCCTTGTCATTCTTCCCTTTAACTTCCAGCTGAGTCTCCATCTGGAGCGCGGAACCCACCACGCTTACTAATTATGCCTGGGCTGCTAAGACCCACTCGAGAAGGTGTCTAGGGTGAGGCACCTTTCGCTATTCGAGAGGGCGCCTGCGGCCTACGTAAGTGGTGCAAACTTCTTGTCTTGAAGTTTGATTGGTCTTCCGCGTAAACCAAGCTACTCAGTCTCTTTTCTCCACCGAATTTTCCTACTGAGCTCTCCTCATACTATTATTCTTGACATCTCTGATTAGCATATAAATAGTCGCCTAGGCCATCTCTCCTTCGAATACCCTGGATCAGTTGGGGCTGGTCCCCGGCAGGTGGCGACCGAACAGGGACCTCAGGAGGCAATACTCAAAGAGCTGAGCAGACACGAACCACGCAATCAGCAGGCAATAAGCATGGAGCTCAGCAGTGACGAATCATGCTGCTCAACTGGCAATAATCAAGCACGTGACCAGGCAGGAATCACGCAGCTCAGCTGGCAATTGTCAAGCAGATGAGCCGACAGGAATCACGCAGCTCAGCTGGCAATTGTCATGCAGATGAGCCGGCAGGAATCACGCAGCTCAGCAGGCCCTGATCACGTGACTCTGCAGGCACTGATCACGTGGCTGATCAAGTCCAGATCACGTGACTGAGCATGCACTGATCACGTGGCTATCATGCACTGATGACGTGGCTGAGCGGGCACTGATCACATGGCTCATCATGCACTGATCACGTGTTTATCAGGCAATGATCAGTGACTGACAGGCGCTGATCATGGGACTGTGCACGCACTGATCACGTGGCTATCATGCACTGATCACGTGACTGCGCATGCACTGATGACGTGGCTGTTCGGGCACTGATCACGTGTTTATCAGGCAGTGATCAGTGACTGACAGGCGCTGATCAGGGGACTGTGCACGCACTGATCAGGTGGCTGATCAGGAACTGACCACCTGACGCGCATGCAGTGATCACGTGGCTGGTCGTTCACTGATCACGTGTTTATCATAGGGTGATCACGTGACTGAGAGGCGCTGATCACGTGACTGTGCCGTCAGTGATCACGTGGCTGAGCAGGCACTGATATCGTGACTGAGCATGCACTGATCATGCGCCGGGAGCCGGGGAGGCATTCCACTCTGGACAAAGGTCATGAGGAAGGAGGCTCGGCATACGCAAATGCGGGATCGAGCCTCAGGAGTCCACCCGGATATTCTCGAGCATCTCCCCCAAAAACCGGAGTCTGCCTACTGTATTGCTTTGTGCTCTCACCTCTGATTTCACTGGGGGCTGTCCCCCACCACCATCTCGCTCTCTCTGTCAAAGAGTTAACTTACAGCTCCAATTCATAAAGTTCCTTGTCATTCTTCCCTTTAACTTCCAGCTGAGTCTCCATCTGGAGCGCGGAACCCACCACGCTTACTAATTATGCCTGGGCTGCTAAGACCCACTCGAGAAGGTGTCTAGGGTGAGGCACCTTTCGCTATTCGAGAGGGCGCCTGCGGCCTACGTAAGTGGTGCAAACTTCTTGTCTTGAAGTTTGATTGGTCTTCCGCGTAAACCAAGCTACTCAGTCTCTTTTCTCCACCGAATTTTCCTACTGAGCTCTCCTCATACTATTATTCTTGACATCTCTGATTAGCATATAAATAGTCGCCTAGGCCATCTCTCCTTCGAATACCCTGGATCAGTTGGGGCTGGTCCCCGGCAGGTGGCGACCGAACAGGGACCTCAGGAGGCAATACTCAAAGAGCTGAGCAGACACGAACCACGCAATCAGCAGGCAATAAGCATGGAGCTCAGCAGTGACGAATCATGCTGCTCAACTTGCAATAATCAAGCACGTGACCAGGCAGGAATCACGCAGCTCAGCTGGCAATTGTCATGCAGATGAGCCGGCAGGATTCACGCAGCTCAGCAGGCCCTGATCACGTGACTCTGCAGGCACTGATCACGTGGCTGATCAAGTCCAGATCACGTGACTGAGCATGCACTGATCACGTGGCTATCATGCACTGATGACGTGACTGCGCATGCACTGATGACGTGGCTGATCGGGCACTGATCACATGGCTCATCATGCACTGATCACGTGTTTATCAGGCAATGATCAGTGACTGACAGGCGCTGATCATGGGACTGTGCACGCACTGATCACGTGGCTATCATGCACTGATCACGTGACTTCGCATGCACTGATGACGTGGCTGTTCGGGCACTGATCACGTGTTTATCAGGCAGTGATCAGTGACTGACAGGCGCTGATCAGGGACTGTGCACGCACTGATCAGGTGGCTGATCAGGAACTGACCACCTGACCTCGCATGCAGTGATCACGTGGCTGGTCGTTCACTGATCACGTGTTTATCATACGGTGATCACGTGACTGAGAGATGCTGATCACGTGACTGTGCCGTCAGTGATCACGTGGCTGAGCAGGCACTGATATCGTGACTGAGCATGCACTGATCATGTGCCGGGAGCCGCGGAGGCATTCCACTCTGGACAAAGGTCATGAGGAAGGAGGCTCGGCATACGCAAATGCGGGATCGAGCCTCAGGAGTCCACCCCGATGTTCTCCAGCATCCCCCCCAAAAAAAACCGGAGTCTGCCTACTGTATTGCTTTGTGCTCTCACCTCTGATTTCACTGGGGGCTGTCCCCCACCACCATCTCGCTCTCTCTGTCAAAGAGTTAACTTAAAGCTCCAATTCATAAAGTTCCTTGTCATTCTTCCCTTTAACTTCCAGCTGAGTCTCCATCTGGAGCGCGGAACCCACCACGCTTACCAATTATGCCTGGGCTGCTAAGACCCACTCGAGAAGGTGTCTAGGGTGAGGCACCTTTCGCTATTCGAGAGGGCGCCTGCGGCCTACGTAAGTGGTGCAAACTTCTTGTCTTGAAGTTTGATTGGTCTTCCGCGTAAACCAAGCTACTCAGTCTCTTTTCTCCACCGAATTTTCCTACTGAGCTCTCCTCATACTATTATTCTTGACATCTCTGATTAGCATATAAATAGTCGCCTAGGCCATCTCTCCTTCGAATACCCTGGATCAGTTGGGGCTGGTCCCCGGCAGGTGGCGACCGAACAGGGACCTCAGGAGGCAATACTCAAAGAGCTGAGCAGACACGAACCACGCAATCAGCAGGCAATAAGCATGGAGCTCAGCAGTGACGAATCATGCTGCTCAACTGGCAATAATCAAGCACGTGACCAGGCAGGAATCACGCAGCTCAGCTGGCAATTGTCAAGCAGATGAGCCGACAGGAATCACGCAGCTCAGCTGGCAATTGTCATGCAGATGAGCCGGCAGGAATCACGCAGCTCAGCAGGCCCTGATCACGTGACTCTGCAGGCACTGATCACGTGGCTGATCAAGTCCAGATCACGTGACTGAGCATGCACTGATCACGTGGCTATCATGCACTGATGACGTGGCTGATCGGGCACTGATCACATGGCTCATCATGCACTGATCACGTGTTTATCAGGCAATGATCAGTGACTGACAGGCGCTGATCATGGGACTGTGCACGCACTGATCACGTGGCTATCATGCACTGATCACGTGACTGCGCATGCACTGATGACGTGGCTGTTCGGGCACTGATCACGTGTTTATCAGGCAGTGATCAGTGACTGACAGGCGCTGATCAGGGACTGTGCACGCACTGATCAGGTGGCTGATCAGGAACTGACCACCTGACCGCATGCAGTGATCACGTGGCTGGTCGCTCACTGATCACGTGTTTATCATACGGTGATCACGTGACTGAGAGGCGCTGATCACGTGACTGTGCCGTCAGTGATCACGTGGCTGAGCAGGCACTGATATCGTGACTGAGCATGCACTGATCATGTGCCGGGAGCCGGGGAGGCATTCCACTCTGGACAAAGGTCATGAGGAAGGAGGCTCGGCATACGCAAATGCGGGATCGAGCCTCAGGAGTCCACCCGGATATTCTCGAGCATCTCCCCCCAAAAAAACCGGAGTCTGCCTACTGTATTGCTTTGTGCTCTCACCTCTGATTTCACTGGGGCTGTCCCCCACCACCATCTCGCTCTCTCTGTCAAAGAGTTAACTTACAGCTCCAATTCATAAAGTTCCTTGTCATTCTTCCCTTTAACTTCCAGCTGAGTCTCCATCTGGAGCGCGGAACCCACCACGCTTACTAATTATGCCTGGGCTGCTAAGACCCACTCGAGAAGGTGTCTAGGGTGAGGCACCTTTCGCTATTCGAGAGGGCGCCTGCGGCCTACGTAAGTGGTGCAAACTTCTTGTCTTGAAGTTTGATTGGTCTTCCGCGTAAACCAAGCTACTCAGTCTCTTTTCTCCACCGAATTTTCCTACTGAGCTCTCCTCATACTATTATTCTTGACATCTCTGATTAGCATATAAATAGTCGCCTAGGCCATCTCTCCTTCGAATACCCTGGATCAGTTGGGGCTGGTCCCCGGCAGGTGGCGACCGAACAGGGACCTCAGGAGGCAATACTCAAAGAGCTGAGCAGACACGAACCACGCAATCAGCAGGCACTAAGCATGGAGCTCAGCAGTGACGAATCATGCTGCTCAACTGGCAATAATCAAGCACGTGACCAGGCAGGAATCACGCAGCTCAGCTGGCAATTGTCAAGCAGATGAGCCGACAGGAATCACGCAGCTCAGCTGGCAATTGTCATGCAGATGAGCCGGCAGGAATCACGCAGCTCAGCAGGCCCTGATCACGTGACTCTGCAGGCACTGATCACGTGGCTGATCAAGTCCAGATCACGTGACTGAGCATGCACTGATCACGTGGCTATCATGCACTGATGACGTGGCTGATCGGGCACTGATCACATGGCTCATCATGCACTGATCACGTGTTTATCAGGCAATGATCAGTGACTGACAGGCGCTGATCATGGGACTGTGCACGCACTGATCACGTGGCTATCATGCACTGATCACGTGACTGCGCATGCACTGATGACGCGGCTGTTCGGGCACTGATCACGTGTTTATCAGGCAGTGATCAGTGACTGACAGGCGCTGATCAGGGGACTGTGCACGCACTGATCAGGTGGCTGATCAGGAACTGACCACCTGACCGCGCATGCAGTGATCACGTGGCTGGTCGCTCACTGATCACGTGTTTATCATACGGTGATCACGTGACTGAGAGGCGCTGATCACGTGACTGTGCCGTCAGTGATCACGTGGCTGAGCAGGCACTGATATCGTGACTGAGCATGCACTGATCATGTGCCGGGAGCCGGGGAGGCATTCCACTCTGGACAAAGGTCATGAGGAAGGAGGCTCGGCATACGCAAATGCGGGATCGAGCCTCAGGAGTCCACCCGGATATTCTCGAGCATCCCCCAAAAACCGGAGTCTGCCTACTGTATTGCTTTGTGCTCTCACCTCTGATTTCACTGGGGCTGTCCCCCACCACCATCTCGCTCTCTCTGTCAAAGAGTTAACTTACAGCTCCAATTCATAAAGTTCCTTGTCATTCTTCCCTTTAACTTCCAGCTGAGTCTCCATCTGGAGCGCGGAACCCACCACGCTTACTAATTATGCCTGGGCTGCTAAGACCCACTCGAGAAGGTGTCTAGGGTGAGGCACCTTTCGCTATTCGAGAGGGCGCCTGCGGCCTACGTAAGTGGTGCAAACTTCTTGTCTTGAAGTTTGATTGGTCTTCCGCGTAAACCAAGCTACTCAGTCTCTTTTCTCCACCGAATTTTCCTACTGAGCTCTCCTCATACTATTATTCTTGACATCTCTGATTAGCATATAAATAGTCGCCTAGGCCATCTCTCCTTCGAATACCCTGGATCAGTTGGGGCTGGTCCCCGGCAGGTGGCGACCGAACAGGGACCTCAGGAGGCAATACTCAAAGAGCTGAGCAGACACGAACCACGCAATCAGCAGGCAATAAGCATGGAGCTCAGCAGTGACGAATCATGCTGCTCAACTGGCAATAATCAAGCACGTGACCAGGCAGGAATCACGCAGCTCAGCTGGCAATTGTCAAGCAGATGAGCCGACAGGAATCACGCAGCTCAGCTGGCAATTGTCATGCAGATGAGCCGGCAGGAATCACGCAGCTCAGCAGGCCCTGATCACGTGACTCTGCAGGCACTGATCACGTGGCTGATCAAGTCCAGATCACGTGACTGAGCATGCACTGATCACGTGCATCACTGATGACTGATCGGCACTGATCACATGGCTCATCATGCACTGATCACGTGATCAGGCAATGATCAGTGACTGACAGGCGCTGATCATGGGACTGTGCACGCACTGATCACGTGATCATGCACTGATCACTGCATGCACTGATCACGGGCTATCATGCACTGATGACGTGACTGCGATGCACTGATGACGTGGCTGATCGGGCACTGATCACATGGCTCATCATGCACTGATCACGTGTTTATCAGGCAATGATCAGTGACTGACAGGCGCTGATCATGGACTGTGCACGCACTGATCACGTGGCTATCATGCACTGATCACGTGACTGCGCATGCACTGATGACGTGGCTGTTCGGGCACTGATCACGTGTTTATCAGGCAGTGATCAGTGACTGACAGGCGCTGATCAGGGACTGTGCACGCACTGATCAGGTGGCTGATCAGGAACTGACCACCTGACCGCGCATGCAGTGATCACGGCTGGTCGTTCACTGATCACGTGTTTATCATACGGTGATCACGTGACTGAGAGGCGCTGATCACGTGACTGTGCCGTCAGTGATCACGTGGCTGAGCAGGCACTGATATCGTGACTGAGCATGCACTGATCATGTGCCGGGAGCCGGGAGGCATTCCACTCTGGACAAAGGTCATGAGGAAGGAGGCTCGGCATACGCAAATGCGGGATCGAGCCTCAGGAGTCCACCCGGATATTCTCGAGCATCCCCCCAAAAAAACCGGAGTCTGCCTACTGTATTGCTTTGTGCTCTCACCTCTGATTTCACTGGGGGCTGTCCCCACCACCATCTCGCTCTCTCTGTCAAAGAGTTAACTTACAGCTCCAATTCATAAAGTTCCTTGTCATTCTTCCCTTTAACTTCCAGCTGAGTCTCCATCTGGAGCGGAACCCACCACGCTTACTAATTATGCCTGGGCTGCTAAGACCCACTCGAGAAGGTGTCTAGGGTGAGGCACCTTTCGCTATTCGAGAGGGCGCCTGCGGCCTACGTAAGTGGTGCAAACTTCTTGTCTTGAAGTTTGATTGGTCTTCCGCGTAAACCAAGCTACTCAGTCTCTTTCTCCACCGAATTTTCCTACTGAGCTCTCCTCATACTATTATTCTTGACATCTCTGATTAGCATATAAATAGTCGCCTAGGCCATCTCTCCTTCGAATACCCTGGATCAGTTGGGGCTGGTCCCCGGCAGGTGGCGACCGAACAGGGACCTCAGGAGGCAATACTCAAAGAGCTGAGCAGACACGAACCACGCAATCAGCAGGCAATAAGCATGGAGCTCAGCAGTGACGAATCATGCTGCTCAACTGGCAATAATCAAGCACGTGACCAGGCAGGAATCACGCAGCTCAGCTGGCAATTGTCAAGCAGATGAGCCGACAGGAATCACGCAGCTCAGATGGCAATTGTCATGCAGATGAGCCGGCAGGAATCACGCAGCTCAGCAGGCCCTGATCACGTGACTCTGCAGGCACTGATCACGTGGCTGATCAAGTCCAGATCACGTGACTGAGCATGCACTGATCACGTGGCTATCATGCACTGATGACGTGGCTGATCGGGCACTGATCACATGGCTCATCATGCACTGATCACGTGTTTATCAGGCAATGATCAGTGACTGACAGGCGCTGATCATGGGACTGTGCACGCACTGATCACGTGGCTATCATGCACTGATCACGTGACTGCGCATGCACTGATGACGTGGCTGTTCGGGCACTGATCACGTGTTTATCAGGCAGTGATCAGTGACTGACAGGCGCTGATCAGGGACTGTGCACGCACTGATCAGGTGGCTGATCAGGAACTGACCACCTGACCGCGCATGCAGTGATCACGTGGCTGGTCGCTCACTGATCACGTGTTTATCATACGGTGATCACGTGACTGAGAGGCGCTGATCACGTGACTGTGCCGTCAGTGATCACGTGGCTGAGCAGGCACTGATATCGTGACTGAGCATGCACTGATCATGTGCCGGGAGCCGGGAGGCATTCCACTCTGGACAAAGGTCATGAGGAAGGAGGCTCGGCATACGCAAATGCGGGATCGAGCCTCAGGAGTCCACCCGGATATTCTCGAGCATCTCCCCCAAAACCGGAGTCTGCCTACTGTATTGCTTTGTGCTCACCTCTGATTTCACTGGGGGCTGTCCCCCACCACCATCTCGCTTCTCTGTCAAAGAGGTAACTTACAGCTCCAATTCATAAAGTTCCTTGTCATTCTTCCCTTTAACTTCCAGCTGAGTCTCCATCTGGAGCGCGGAACCCACCACGCTTACTAATTATGCCTGGGCTGCTAAGACCCACTCGAGAAGGTGTCTAGGTGAGGCACCTTCGCTATTCGAGAGGCGCCTGCGGCCTACGTAAGTGGTGCAAACTTCTTGTCTTGAAGTTTGATTGGTCTTCCGCGTAAACCAAGCTACTCAGTCTTTCTCCACTGAATTTTCCTACTGAGCTCTCCTCATACTATTATTCTTGACATCTCTGATTAGCATAT